>NC_056751.1:787254953-787269953 GCF_019279795.1 Protopterus annectens | reverse complement strand
GGGGGGAAGTTATAGGATTAGGCAGTAGCTTTAGCAAATGGGTCCATCAGAGGAGGATTGCAGTACACTTTATTTAGGTTATCAAGTAATTGAAGAAGGTTGGATTTTCAGAAGTCCTTAAATACAGAGGTATTTGCAAGAAAGCATCACCAGTTTTAAAGGAAGATGTCACTAATTTATGATCTGATATAAGAGGGGAAGATGGTACATATGGAAGTGCACAAGAAGTGACTATAATTGCGAGGACATGGACAAGATCCAGGATATTTGGGCCCCTGGTGGGATGGTTTAATATTTGTACCAGGGACATTGTGTATGCCAGCCACTGGCAGTCTAGGTCAGTCAGTTTATCGATGGATAGTTGAAGGTTCCCAGTAGAAAGGTACCAGCTTTAATGGGAATTATAGCTAAAGTGTTAAGATAGCTATCATGCTCAGAAGGAGACATTAAAATGTGTTCTTCTATGAAGCGGTAATTAATCTTGTTTATGGTAACTTGGACATCTGTTAGCTCAAATTTAGAGTCCGGAGTAGTCAGTCATGAGATTATGATATCCTTGACAAATATTAATCATCTGTTGCTAGTAGATTTTTCGAAATGCTAAGCACTAAAATCAGGAATAAATGGAGTGATTTTGTTGCTTTTAAACCGTGTCTGTGCAATTGCACATGTATAAATATGTTCAGTTTGAAAATGTGCTCAAATTCAGGATTCTTTAATACTCCTAGTGTTGAGTAGAGCTGTTTCAATGTGATCTGAATTAAAATTTAATATGATGGAATGTCCAGAAAGCACACTCTGCCTAAAAAAGGGGACAGAACATGCTTTAGACAGAATGTGAAAGCCTTTGTAAGAGAGATATAGACCATCCCTGGCAAAGAAAGAAGGCTAGCCAGCCATCTTGTCACAATCTTGTACATACCAGATCCCCCTAAAACAGTGATGGTGAACCTTTTGGGCTCCGCATGTGAAAAATTTGGAAAATGCCTACCCTGACTCTACTGGCGTCCCCCCCCACCCCCAAACAAAAGAGACACAATTCTTTACATATTCATTTATTTAAAAAAATACAGTCCAGTCGTGTGCTGCTATGTACTATAAAAGTAAAATAAAAAAACAGTGACTTACAATAGGGAAAACAATATGCACACTGATAATTGGGCTTAAAAGAGTGAACCAAAAAAATCACCCTACTTTTAATAGTAATTTTGAATTAAACTGAAAAAAATATGGAAAACACTGCATTTCATTTGATTAACATCAATTAATGACTTTTTTTGTTGCTGAGGTTTAATAGATAAGTGCTGGGTCACATATTTCTTATATTTTTGTTCATTCAGTTTCTTTGGTAACTCGGTTGTTGGTGAACACTGGTGTGTCACCCAAAACATTGTGGCATGTCACCTTTGACACCTGTGTCATACGTTCACCATCACTGTCCTAAAAATAACATGAGCCATGCAGTCAGTTGTTTTAAGCCAGTTATCTTGTCTTACAATCTCATCTTCATGCTGGGTGATGGTAAAATACCGTTAAAGACTATTGTCTTTTGTCTGTACCCCTGTAACTCTTTAGATGTATAAAATAAAATGTGAACAGCATTGTCCACACAAACTCTTTTAATAAATAAGATTTGGTGCTTTTGTCTATACAGTTAACAGACTTTCATAGAATGAATGAGTACACAATAGTACAATCAATTGATAAAATACTGAACGAGAATTGGAAATTAAAAAGTAAGCACAGAAAATACAGGTATGTTTAACCATGCAACCCTAAAAACAAGCTGGAATCCAAACAGAGGGTTCATATAGTCTTAGGAAAAAAACAACAACCACAAAGCAGTAACAAGGAAGACTGGGGGACACAAGATTAATAAAATAAATTTATTAAGTGCGAAATACATTAAGTACTTTTGTCCCTTTAAATAGGACTTCATCAGAACACCTCTCAATGCAACGCAGTTGTCTTAAATATGTACATCCAATTACCAAATCATTAACTAATTAATTATCTAATTAATTTTGTTAAAGAAGCATTAACAAATTCCTTATAAAACATAAAAAGCTAACTAATAAACAAGTGTAAAACATGTAATATTTGCTGTTAAGATTTCCAGTTCTATAAAATTAAAAAGAAAATCAGAATAGTAAAATGTATTCAGAGAAAGCTAACACGCCACAACTAACAACCATCATCTTTAAAACTGGGTACATTAAAACACTGTTGTTGATTCCCAGGAAAGATGAAGCATCCAATCTAATTTGCCAAACCAATTCCTTATATTCTATCCTAGCTTCCCACCGCCCACCTCTGATATCAAAGGGTATTTTTTTCAGTATACCAAACTCAAATTTGGTAAAACCTTCACAAATCCAGGAATGTTTCTAGAGGGCGTTGTTACTTTTTTCCTTCCTAATATAAATGTGTTCATAGGTTGATAGGTTCATACTAGGCTATCTGCCCTAGGGCATTTATAAGCCTAGCCAGAGTGTGTTTGGCTTTCGCCACCCATTTTAAATTAATTTTGCTATGCCCTTTTTCGAGGTTAGTATACTGTGCCTCTGTCTAACAGTGACACAGAAGTGATACCCGGGGTAAACCTACTATCTCCCATCCACTCATCAAGATTCCTCTTGAAGAGAGTCAATGAGAGACTCTGCCTAACCTGGACTGGGATTTTATTCCAGAGTGAAGGGAACCTCTGGGTTATGAATCTGTCCCTCCAGCATGTCCTATTTATTTCAGTGCTGAGGTTCAAGTCTCTCGATTGCGTAGCTCGATGGGATTTGGATTTTCTGAGGTGCAGCATGTCCATTAATTCCGGGTTGGACATGGCTTTATACGTCAGGTACAGATTGCCTCTGAGCAGGTGGTATGCCACTGAGTAGAGCTGGAGTTTCTTTAACCAGGTAGCATATGGCATTTGTTTGAGCCCTTTGATCCTCTTGGTGAGGTACTTTTGGGGTCTTTCCAGTAGCTGCAGGTGTCTGGTAAGGTACATCCCAAAAGGGGCATTGTACTCAATTATGGGCCTGATGAGGGATGAGTAAAGAGGCACGATGACCTCCCCTGATCTAGATGCGAATCCCTTCATGATTAGGTGGGCTATATAAAATGTTTTTCTAACCACTTTGGCCACGTGGTTGTTAAATGAGAGATTGCTATCAACTTGAGTCCCCAGGTCCCTAATTATTTCTTCTGTAATTAATGGATTACCACCTATGTGGTAATTTGTGGGCACTTTGTTTTTGCCAAAGGGGATGACTATACACGTTTTGGCTTTTAGCTTGAGGCCATGGCTCTGGCACCAGTTGTCTGTTTCTATGAGGCCCTTTTGTAGGATGTTTGTGTCGGTTGGAGAGTCGATTATGGCACCCAGTTTGCAGTCATCTGCGAACTTGGTCAGCCACAGTCCTTCCGTGTTAGCCTGTATCTCCAAGAAATATATACCGAACAAGAGAGGTCCCAGGACTGAGCCTTGTGGGATGCCACTTGTGACTGGTTTGGAGTCTGACATGGCTCCAGCAATTCTAACCATGTGGGTTCTGTCCTTGAGCCAGTTTGCAACCCATCTAATGACATAGGGGTTTATATTTAAGCTGGTGAACTTATCTATAATGCCCGAGTGGGGTATTGTATCAAAGGCTTTTGCAAGGTCCAGATAGCCTGTGTGGACCACCTTCCCCTCGTCAATGGCCTTGGTGAGTGTTTCAAAGAAATCGACCAGGTTTAAGAGGCAGGATCTGCCCTTAACAAAGCCGAACTGGGTAGGATCCAGTGTCTGTAGGTCTCCAATATCTTTATTTATGAAGTCCATGATGATCCTTTCCATAGCTTTGCAGACCAAGCTAGTCAGGCTTATGGGGCGATAGTTTCCAGGATCCGTTGAGGCACCACCTTTGTGGAGAGGGACCACTGTTGCTGTACGCCACTCTTTGGGTACATATCCTGTAGTAAGGCTGAGATTGAACAGTAGTTTTATGTTTGGGTTTAGTTCTTCTTGGAGTTCATGTAGGATGCAGCCCGGGACACTGTCTGGTCCCATTGATGCTGTGTTGCTTTGGAGAGGGCGGCTCTCACCTGAGCATCTGAGATGTCAGGGGGGCAGCACTCTGCTGGGATAGATATTTGCCCTTTTGGTGGGGAAGGTGGGGAGAAGTTTGCGCTGAACCTGTCAGCTAGGATGTTGGCAATGTCTGTGGGTTCGGTGTATTTTTAGTCATTTTGGACTAATTCTGAGCATATCTCGGAATTCCCACCCAGGTTCCTAACATAACTAAAGAAAGCCTTGTAATTATCCTTAGTGTCCTGTGCAACTTTTCTCTCGAAGCTGGCCTTAGATGATTTTATGAGTGCCCGTAGTTTTTTGCTAATACTGATCAGAGATGCCTTCCCTTTTTGGGATTTTGCTCTATCCAGGGGCTTTGAAGGATTCCACCTCGGTTTTGAAGAGTGTGAAATTTGCTTTAGAGAAGTTTTTCACTGTGTTTTCCTGGGCAGGGGCTGGGGTCGGGATGTGAATATCTAGTGAGATTAGTTTATGGTCTGATCTTACCAGTGAGGGATACACTTCTGGTCTGGAGCATAGAGTCCCCATGTTGGTGATGATCAGGTCCAGTATGTTTTCCCCTCTTGTGGGAGTGGCAACAAGTTGTTCCATAGCATTTGAGTTTATAAATTCTAGGAACCTTTGGGCTAGGATGTTGGAACTAGAGTAATGCTCCCTGTCTATGTTAGGGTAGTTGAAGTCGCCCAATATAATGGTGTTTGGAGATAACTTCATATTTTCCAGTGTTCTCAGGAAGGCCGAGTGGGGTTCCTGGGTTTGGGAGGGTGGTCTGTAGCAGGCTATAAACTGGAAGGCAGTTTTACCCACTGTTAGTTGCACATGGATAGTCTCTGATGCTTCGTGCTGTGCCACCAACCTGGAGGTGTGGGTATCTTTGACGAATATTGATATCCCCCCTCCTTTTGTGGTTCAGTCCAAGTTTTGGGGCCGAAAAACATGGTATGAGGTATAACCTGGTAGTGCTGGGGTGCTCTCGGGAGCCTTGAACCAGGTTTCTGTTACTGCACAGATATTGATGTTCTCCATGCTAAGGAGAGTTTCAAGTGCGTGCATCTTGAGGTTCCTCCTCCCCAGCTTACGTTCAGTCTTACCCACATATAAGTGTTGGCAAATATTGCAAAATGCTATATATATATATATATATATATATATATATATATATATGTGTGTGTGTGTGTGTGTATATATATATATATATATATATATATATATATATATATATATATATATATATATGTGCATATGTCCATTTTTAAATCCTGAAATACCAAAATCTTGAGTTTTGAGATACCAAAAAAAAACCTAAAATAAAGTGTTTGCAGGGGGGCAAGCCCCCCTGCACCCCATCCCTGCTACTTAAATATAAGAACTCCAAGATCACGCTACATTGAAAAAAATGTTAATGCTCCTTTTTAACTTTATTTTAGATATTTATTTATTTTTTGTAAACTTTTAAATTTCGAGATACCAAAATCTCGATGTTTTGAGTTTGGTATTTCACAACTTGAGATTTTGGTATTTCGGGATTTAAAAGAGGACCCATATATAAATAGATAGATAGTAAACCTCTTGTTTAACAATTACTTTTCACAGAGTTAATTTTAGTCCACAAAAAATCCTCAGATTTATTGTCTCTTTGTTAGTAATGTACTGATAATAGTTACATTTCCTGCACTTGGAAATTCAAGGATGAGGTGTCCCTTCTTTTTTCTGTCCTCCTCTGGTCATGTTACTCTGTAGTATACTTTTAATGTTTTTGTCCATCTTATACACAAACTGCAGAGTTTCTCCTACTGTTTTATAAGTATCAATATCTACTTTTAAAATGGACCAATTATTCCTAATAATATTTTTGAACAGTATGCCTAATTCATTAAACTTTATGATGATGGCATCCAAATAATTAAGAGTTGCCTCAGCAGAAGTAACATATTCATCATTTGCTACAGGATTTCCTAATGCAGGGATGTATCTGGTACCTCTTCCTTGGACCACTTTTGCCTGTATGTCAGAGAGTAAATCCCTAGGGTACCCCCTTTCTAAGAACATTTCATACATACTAAGCTCAAAATAGTAAATGCTACAACGAAGCAACCAGGCAGTCCATCACAAGTTTAAAAACTAAAAAGATGTTTATTGTAGATATCAAATGGTGAGCGCTTTTGCTAAAAAGCTTCTTCAGACCAAAACACATCAAGAAGAAAGCCCATTGCTTATATAACAATTCAAAAATTCATTGGTCTAAGAATTTTTTAATTCTTATATAAGCAATGGGCTTTATTCTTAATGTGTTTTAGTCTGAAGAAGCTTTTTAGCAAAAGCGCTCACCATTTGATATCTGCAATAAAGATCTGTTTAGTTTTTAAACTTGTGGTGGACTGCCTGGTTGCTTCATTGTAGCATTTACTATTTTGAACTTAATTTTTTCTCTTTTGTATGATGGAGCATTTGTCTGGTGGGTTGTTTGCAGCTATTTTCTTCCTGATATTATTATTTCATACATACTGTTCAACTCTGACCTAAAAGCATCCTCTTCAGAAACCATTATTGCTGCTCTAATGAACTATCCTTTAAGTTCTTACAATACCAAGGTTGGCAACTTCTATAGTATAAATAACAGTTGGAAAATGTACTCTTTCTACAAAGAGATGAGATGAAGACATCACTAGAAAGCATGTGGGCTGGACAGAGTATTTATGTGTAAATCTTTAAAAAAATATTGGTCTCTGTTAAATATTCAAGGAATTGATCTTTAACTTCCACTTCATCATTACGTATACTAAATATACCACTCAAATATCTGCAATAAAAGTTCCAACTTTGCTGTCAGAATGTTAGCCTTATCCCACATCAACATAACTAGGTCAGCATAAATTAGGGCACAAGCTGCCCCTACCCCTTTAACTTGCTTATAAAATACTGCCTCAAAGAATAAAAAGTTATTCTACAAGATCATCTCCATCAAATCCATAATTAATCTCAGTTCTTTAACCTCCAATAGTTGATAATCAATAAAAGTCTCATGGAAATATCCCAAACCAACATCATATGGTATACTTGAAAACATGTCAGTGATATCCATTGTGAGAACACTGATATTACATATATCAGTTGTTAGCTTCCGTTTGGACTTAGTCTTAAACTCCTGTACTGGTACAATTAATCTGTGATGGGGATCTACCATATCTTTGCATGTTTTTGGTATCCCAAACAAGGCCTGTATCAAGGGGTGCTTATTGGATAGAAAATTCATTACATCTGATGTAAGCAAACCCTGACTAAGGCTCTTGCAAGTACAAGTTGATTTTCCAGTAAGACATATTTATTTAATTTCTAGAAACTAATGTATATTTAGTGTCATCTTGTAACAGATCAAAAATATTGCTAACAATCAATCTGGTTAGCACTTACAACTCCACCATTGTCTGGTTTCATAATTCTTATAGATTTATCATAAGTTAAAGTATCTAAAAGATTACATTCCATGTGATGTTACACTTCTCTTTAAAAACAGTATATATGCCATTCTCCCAAGCTCACTCAAAAAGTGAGATGGCCTTATTTAAAGGAGGATTATACAAACTTCTTTTTTCCACAAACACTGGTATTTAACAAGCCACTTGCATTTCTGTTTGACAATGATAAGTTTATTTTTCTGACATATAATTTTAAATCCAAAACAATGCAGAAATATTGGCTCTTCTAGTGGGAACAAATTTAAAGCCCTTCTCAAAGAAAGTGAAACAATTCTTATAAATTCTTAAGTGACTGTAGTTGAAAATATGAGACCCTTTATATGTTACAAGTTCTACCTTCATGTGTATGTATACACAATCCCTGGGATTCATGAAGCTCAGCGCAAGGCCGGCATTAGGCTTGCGCCGACCGTGCAGCATGCAGATGGCGCAGTAGCACCAAATGCATAGCAATGAAGGTGTGCTGCCGACACAGCCACGTGCACAGGAAAGGAGCGCGAGTGCATAGGGCATGTCGAAGTGCCGCACGGAGGCATGGAAATGGCAGCTGTCGATGTGCAACCTAAAATGCTTGCATATAACAAGTTGCAAGATAGTAACCATGTCAGTGTCCCTAGATACTGAAACATATGCAAAGCATGCAAGAAAGTACCTGCAAACACAAAGTGATGAAGCAAACACAAATGCACGGTAGGGAATAACAGGTCCCTATCCCGTGAACAAATGACATGGAAGACTGTGTGGCTGTAGTCCAATGCAGTGTAGATAGCCATACCAAGTGGAAGTGAAATGCATCATATGTTAGTGATCCACCAGTAGGTATGTCCAGCCCAATGGTGAGGGTCACCAGCTGACCCATAATGTGAGGGAGGGTACACAGCTGGGCAGATGTGTCCATAACAAAATACATGAGAAATGTAGATATCTAGTCCATATGTCCAAATTGTAATAGTGACATACAAAAGGTATGTCCATATTTCACATACCAAATGTGATAGGAAATAGAATAAGCATGTAAACAAAACAGAAGGAGCATACACACAGCCACAACAATAAGGACACATGTAGGCTGAAAGTAACAGTATTATCCGTACCATCGACTAGGATTACCACCTGTCCCACTTTGCGAGTGACAGTCCCTCTTTGGGCAGTTATGTCCTGACAAAAACCTGTAACAATGCAAATGTCCTGAGATTGTAGGACAAAATTATTCCCTATACGTTATGTAATAGTTGCATTAAACAGGTTTTCTGTATCAAAATTACATAAATGTTATAAGAAACAGAATAAGCAACTGAACTGCTACAAGAATAAGCTTTTATAAAGGCAAGAAGTCTAAGTTCTATCCTGTATACAGACTGTGGGTATGTGTCGGCTTGTAAAATGTGATGTGTGTACCAAAAATGTCCCACTTTGGCCAATTGAAAAGGTGGCAACCCTAACGTCGACTGTGGGGAGGCGTTGTCCACTACAGTCAGATATCTGTATGGAATATATCCCATCCTGGACATAGGAAAAGGTGTCATCCTACCAATGAGTACAACAGGCCACCAAAATCCGTAAGTCAGCGGTACAAGCCAAACTTGTCAGGATGTGTCACAGTCGAACGGGTAGTACCCGGGTATACCAAACATGTAATGAATGTGAAGTATGGGCGTGTACCTATGTGCGTGAGGTATAGCATGTGGAAAGCAAATATGGCAGGGTAGTCCACACAACTATACAGGTACCAGACACATGTAGGGTATTCAATGTGTTACTCTGGCCGTGTCATGGGCCAACAACCAAAGCAGTGATGTATGGGGTGTGAGGAATCTGTGTGTGTGAGGTGGATGGGTAATGGTACAATCCTCTAAGGCGATACTGTGTCATATGCAGAATAGGTGAACCGGAGGTGTATGAGGGAGCAGCGGCTGAAGCTGAAAGAAACACAAACACATGTATAAACAGCTGAAATACAAGCAGACAGGCCATACTGTAGAACACAATCCCACAAACAGATGAATATTGAAATGTGCGATACAAATGTATAGATATGTCACCGGCACATACCCACAGATTGGTCCTGATGGAACTGGCCATAACAAAAGCAACAAACCTGGATGGAACTGGCCATAACAAATGCAACACACCTGGATGCATAATGGACTACCTAGCATCCCCTCCACATCACACAACCCGCTCCTGTACCTGAACGTCCACCAAATCCAGTCGTACGTGGCCTACTGGTTTGGTGCAGCCACAGCTACACATACTGACCACTACGCATATGTAGTATGTAGTGTCACCCTAGGCGGTTGCAGGATTGCACACAACCTCAGCACATTTTTGTAACTCCAAAACGATGTTCGGTATTCCTCTTGTTGTGGATCGGTACAATATTTGGATATCCCTCATGGGATACGTAACCTGCGTAAACATTAGAATGGAAGACACGAAGTCCAGTCCTGTATGTAGATATCTGGACAGAAGTTGGAATGTGCATTAGAGGTGCACGACACTGTCCAGCCCTAAGTGGTCATGCATAACCTACTACCCAGGATCAAACACTTGCCCGTGACGCACGTGTCCCGACACGAATAAGCGGAAATATATTGCACACATTCGCATAGTGGCGAATGGTATAAGGGTGATGAAGGCACTGACGTAAACAGGTGACTGACATAATCTGATCTACTGTGTGAGGGACACTTAATGTGTGTAGGTGTGACCAACCATACCTGTCAACCTCTGAGAGCAAGATATCTGGACAAAGCCATGAATAAAAGTGGGACAAAGGCCCAAAAGTATGGACAATTTGTAAAGATTGCTCTTAGAAACTTAGAAAGTTGATAGAATAACAGTTTGTACATTGGCATTAATTTCCTGAAGAGTATGAATTCTGAAACTCAACTGTCTGTCATTATGTTCTGACTTCAGTCTTTAATGACTAACTACTGATGTGCCAGAAAACAACAGTGTATTACAGAGGCCCGTACAAATTTACAGTAACAAACCTTCACATTTGTTTACTGTACTACTGCATACCTGTAGTTAATTAATGTCCAAAATAATAATCCTCATATGAATGCATACAGGAAATAGTCAAATGTGAATGGGAACACCCCTCACCGTGGATTATGTATTGTAACCACCCCCACCCATATTATGTATTGCCAACATAAAAAGCTGCTGACAGGTGCCGAAAGACCTATGTCTGTAAACACAGGTAAACCTCTATAAAATGGACAAATTCTGTCCATGTGCTTCATCTGACATTTGAACTCGGTCAGGGCAGTTCCATTCACCAGGCGGACAAGCCTAAACCCAGATCACCACATGAACACCCTGACAATCAAAGGCTTTTATGTGCCAGGACTATAAGCCTTGGAGTTCTGCATATCCTTGGAGTGATTAAATATGCAGCTTGGGTCCAGAGCAGTAGGGAATAGGGAATGTGTAATATGTAGTACCGTGTTTTTCCCAGTAGGAGAATGGATGCCTGTGTTGTAAGTGAAGCGGTGAGGCATATGTTAATGTAGCTATGTACTATGGGTATGCATATAAATGAGTCAGAACACCAATAGTATAGTGGTTACAGCATCCGGCCAATGTGAATGCAGTCCCGGGTCAACTACGAATACAGCACATATGAGTTAATGAATGCGTGTGTGCTGTAAAGACATTTAAATATGTGAAGGTGAATGTGTGTTTCGCATATATCCGTTAACCACCTTACAGATATTGTACTGGTACCATCACAATTAACAAAGCCCACGTAAGCACAAAGACCTAGTAAACATATGCATCCCACAATAAGGATATGCAAGTGCACCTGCGCGTGTGTAATCCGCTCACAGCACAGCAAATGAATGCTGTTTTCTACACGTTTATTTATATATCTATATATGGATATATATATTTGTGTATAGATATATATACACTGCTGCTTTCCAAACCATTGCCCGGAAAGTACCAGTGTGCCAAATCTGCAAGTTCTACTCTTTAAACATGGATATAGGTGTCCTTTGCAGGACCCCAAAAATTGTGATTCTTTACAGGCACCATCCTGTAATGATTGCTGCAAAAAAGTGTCATCCACAACTACAATATAGTTGTACATGCAACAGTAGCTTGTGCAAGTGTAATAACACATGGGTTGACAGAATGTATGACATATGTCCCGATACGCAGAGAGTGGATAGTGCTTAGAAGTGTCTTCATACTTTATTATCGCTCACATTAAATATGTCTTATGATTACTGTGGAGGGGTGTCAGGTATGGGAATCATGGGTATGCAATAATGGGCCTAGGTTCACAGGTGTTGGTTGGCACAGATTTATTAGGTCCGCCCCATGGGAGTGATTAATATACCTATGTGGGTATAGCACATGCCTATACCTTCCAAAAATGAAGAACCCATCTACTGGATATTGTGTAAACCATTGGGGGGAGACGTAGGGACTTATATCAGTGTCATGTACACGATTATCATGGACGTACATGCGTATGAATAAGGTGGTAACCATACCTCTCAACCTTTCAGAATAAGACATCTGGACAAAGGCATATTTAAATAAGTACAAATAGGGACTATGTTAAATATTCCTCTGACAAAGTTAGAACGTTGATAGAATAATGGATAATTCATTAGTATGAATGTTTTGAGGGTTATTAATTATGAAATACTAATCTCTGTCATTATTATCTAACCTCACCGTCCTTAATGACCTGCCACTAATCTACCAGAAAGGCACAATATTATAAAACAAAGGAACAACATTATAAGTCTAAGTTTGTGACATTTACCCAAAATGTGTACAGTTGAGAGGTATGAAGGTAACCCTGTCCTAAATAAATGTACAGAACTAGTGATATCAGGTGGACAGGTGTGAAGAAAGACGTGATGACAAATGACAAAACATGTATAAGTCAAAAGCATGTACCTCGATAAATGTGAATGAATACTTATGCCCTGTGATAGACAATGTGGAAGGTTAATAGAAACAAAATAAATGTGTCCCTCAGGGTGTTATGCAGTGTCCCTGATACAGTGTTTAGTCTCCCACACTCGCATGTGAGTTCTGCCACTGATGGAAAGCGCAAATGCTGGCGAACACATAAGGTAGATGATAGCATAATATGTTTTCATTAGCACCTGTTGGCTTTTGTGAGGAACACAACACTCTTGGTGGGTGTGTCCTGCAAAAGGAATGTAATGACATCTGGCCTGTGATTTCTTCTTGTGTGTAGTGGTGTAATAAAATGATATATCTTGTATCAGAAACAGATACATGTTATAGGAAACAGTATTATCGACTATACTACTACAAGAAAAATCTGACGGTATGAAAAGCGCTGAAGTAGTCATTTTAGTATTGACCGTAGGTATGTGTTGACTTGTCAAATGTCACAGCTGTATATATAGTACCTATAGGGCTGTCACCTTTACAAATGATTAAAGTGGGAGCTGCTTTGTAAAAATGTCAGACATAGCAGGTCAAAACATACCTACAGCCATGCATACTCCACAAATAGACATATTAGCACACAGCAAAGCCTAGGCCAGGAGTCATGGAGCCTTGGCTGGCGTGTACGAGTAGAGGAAGAGTAGAGCAAGGCAAGATGTCTGTCGAGCTATTCAGCAATATCCTGTAGGGGCGTGTAAGACAGCCCCTAAAATGAACGTTGCATGGACAATGTTAGGATATGCAAATTACCCCATTTGTAGGTGAAAGCTATGCAAATGATGTAAATCTGAGATACATGAAACAGTAAGCTGTCCGTGCAAGAGTAGAGTTATGTGCAGAAATGTACTCAGATGTTAACCGAGTTATGTTCTGCAAGTAGCTAAACGGAGAAATGTCAGCTGCAAATAAAGGATGAATTCAGTTGAAGAAGCATGCCAATGGCCAAATATAAGGCCAGTGGCATATTTTTCCATTGGAAATTAATAAAACTCTATTTGTCCTCCCCCGATCTCCGGTGTGTAAGTGTAGCGCAGCGGCGCGAAAACGCGCTGCGCTTTTAAAACAAGAAAAATATTTAAAATACACATAGAAATTGTAATTTTAGTTAACAGTTAGTTTGCCATGCAGGTGAATGGCAAGCTGAAGACAAGATGGCTATTGAGTACTGGTTTCTATGTGTGGAAGCGCTCTGTCAGAGATGTAACCAAGCATTAGTAGGCAATCCGATGCAATTGAGGCTGAGGATAGTGAATCACAATTTGTCATGCCATATGGGCCAAGCCACTACAGTGGAAGAGTAGGTTAAGGGGACTATCAGAGCAGAAGATAGGTGACATCATGAGTGTGTATGTATAAAACACTGTAATCCTATCAGAGCAATGTGTCACATGTTTGCTGTCAGTTACTCATCAGTGGAAGAGGCGTGTTATGATTTATCCTAGGTAAAGTCAGGAAACTGATGGTGTATGCCATGGATATCGCTGAAGTTTCTTGCAAACCTGCTGACAGTGTGTTCGTGCCTGTGCGTGACTGTAAGCCCGAGTAAGCATGTATGCACGTGTGTCAGCCCGTGTGCGCGCGTTGAAGAACGAATAATCTAGTAGAAAAATGTTGAAGCCCGTGTAATGTAGTGTAAGCCAGTGTATGCATTTGTAAGCATGTATAAATCTGTACTACACACATCACACACATACTGCACACTCTGAAACACATGCTGCCAATACTACACACGTCAATCAAATGGCACATGGATGGATAATAAATCTTCAGAATCAACAGTGCTGTAAACTATACTACATTGATGGTCATAGCTGAAATGCATCATGCCTGCTTACATACACCTATAAGAATATCACACTTTGTGTTAACATTTTAACATTAATACAGTGCTATAAAGCCACCCTGTGCATCAGCACCATGTTAGTCTGTTCCTGCTTCAATGTTACACATTACAGGTGGTGGCACAGGTGTCATCATATGCACAGGGTATGGTGTTTCTTTTCCAGAGCCTGTCATTGAGCCATCCAATCAACATATAAGTATGTGTGTGTGTGAGGGACAACAGTGTTTGCATGGCCCAATGTTGATGCAATGTGTGTGTGTATGTGTTAGCCCTAGCTGTTTGTTTCATGTGTGTGTCTGCATGTACACAGTTTCAGCATGTGTCAGCCATATACAGGAGGTTGTGGGACAGTCACAGACCGTACCTGCCAGGTTGTACAGATTGCCATTACTGGCCATGGGCACCCCTCCATGCATTCAACAATATTCCAGTCCTGCACCTGTCAATGTATACACATACATTCTTGGGATCTGTATCACAACCTGTGGATAAATGGGAGTCAGTAATGTTAACCTGATTTGCATAGTAGTGTCAGTTAATACATAGTTATATGAGCCATACTCATCCACCAAAGTAATAACCACTGCTGACTGTTGCTGAGATGTGCACACAACAACCGTTTAAAGGTGCTGTACTATCATTGTTGTCAATGTCCCTTG
>NC_056751.1:787249953-787252453 GCF_019279795.1 Protopterus annectens | reverse complement strand
GTTCCATCATGTGTTATGCATTGCAATGATACCACTGTACATAGCCAGGTCGGCTCTACACATAACAGGGGCCCTGGGTCTTACACAGCTGTGACAGATGACTGTCGCTGTACACCAATGAACACACATGTTTGGATATGTCATACATGTAATTGCAGTGGATATGTGCATGGACCACACACACAACACATATGTACATAGCATAGCTTTTGCTGTCCTCCATGCAGACAAGTGGCTACAGCAATCATATGCATGCAAATGGAAGGTGGGTCCATGGCTGTTGAATGCCAACAGTACATGAGTAGCAATGTTGACTGAGGACACATTCCCTCTGTACTAGTTACCCATGACACCCATCATATCATACAACAGTCCATGTGTTATGTATGTCAACACACATGTCCACCAATTGCAATACATACAAACATGGCTACATGACAGGCATGTAGGACCAACACACATGTACAAACTGTAGTGTGCATGCAGCTGCCATGCATGTGCAGTAGCTGATGTAAGTAACTCATCTGTGCCTAACTACAACATGCAGTTGCAATGCAGCCCCATCATTGACACCTGTATATGGTGACATACTGACAGTACGGTAGGATGTACATCAGGTATGGATGGATGTGTATACGTAAAGTGGTGATCCACCTTTGTAGATGGATGTTTGCCGGATACGGCTCACAGGTGTGTCACACGCCATCATACCATTACATGTGCAAACAGTACGCTATGTTACTGTTACCTGATGGTGAAGACATAAAACCTACACAGCGGTCAGGTGTTACCGACTATACGTCACTCGACACCTGTAACACTTACATCCTCCCGTGTGCATATAGCAGCACAATTGCTGGACATAGCGTTGGTACACATAATGCGGCCAATACTGCTGCATGTCTGTCAGACGTATCATCATATAGCAGGTGTATCATTCACAGTACTGCCATGTGTGTTTGCATGTGTGACCATATATGCCACATATGGTGGGGAATACATCCCAATTGTGACACACCCCAGTACACTGTTGTAGACATCTGTACATACTGCAGTGTGGAAAGCATGACGTAGGCAGGTGTGGTGTGTATCACACACATCAGCTATCCGTATGTGTATGACAGTTGTGGTCTCCACAGTGTGTGTGTGTGTGTGTGTGTGTGTGTGTGTGTGTGTGTGTGTGTGTGTGTGTGTATGGCTGTCTGGTGCATGGAGTGAGGGTGTATGCTACCATACAGAACACACAGGATCCCAACCTCTCATGGTGATGCAGTCTACTACCCTGTTGATGCCATCGGTCTCAGTCGTACTGGCTACCTGTACATGTCCCTTCTCTGTGTCAAGTCATGTGGGTACACAGTACTGTGAGGGTGATGACCACATAGGCAAGTGTCCTCACCTCAACACTATGGGGTGTGCGTTGTAGTGCTGTTGACCCCGTGAGTGTGGGCATGTTCCTGTACTGTGACAGGGTATTACTGCTACACAGTGAGGCTTCATGCTATCAAGTGGCCTTTAACATTATCATTGTCCAGACCGCTATGTACAACCCCTGCACCATGTCAACATACCCGTGATGTGACCTGGTATGGATGTCACATCTCTAGCCACTGTAGCCTATTAAACTGCACACAGGCTGCTGGATCAGTATATGTGTGGACATCTGTGGTATGTTAGACTTTCCAGCTGTCCAGTTGAGGCTATGTATAGCATGCTGAGATTGCCATACATGCCTGTGAGTACTCCACAGTTACACATGGGAGACTGCAAACACTGCTACCTGTAGGCACATGAAAGTAGACCATAAGGAGGGAACCAGGGCATCATTACCAACATGCTGTTACTGTTGTTACCGAGACACATACTGTGAACATATAACAATGCATGCTACACCTGTACTACATGGTGGTGCACATATAACAATGCATGCTACACCTGTACTACATGGTATGTCTGGTGCGTGTCAACAGTACACAAATAATGTAATATACACTTCTCTCACCATTCTTACACAACTAACATAATATACACTTCCCTCACTAGTCGTACACAACTAATGTAATATACACATCTCACTATTCTGTTCACCCTGTGCATCAGATCATTTGAGCATGTCCCTGCACTGATGGCGTGGATGACAGGGATGTGGCACAGGCTTCATCATATGCACAGGGTGATAATGTGTACCAGGGGCATAGGCTGCACCAATGAGTGACATCATGTGTGTGGTAAAGGCCTGTGATATGATTGGACATGTCTGTTCAGTATGCATGTGGGTGTTGTGGTGCCCTACAGATGTGTTTGCTGTGTGCGTGTATGTGTGCACACAGTTCTGCCTTTTGTGAGGCCTACACAAGGGTATTGACCCCCAAAGGGCCCCCCAGATTGGTACCCCGAAACCCAAGGGTTGTACCCCGCCCACTGGTGTCCGGGGGATGGGCGCTCTGTCAGAGATGTAACCAAGCATTAGTAGGCAATCCGATGCAATTGAGGCTGAGGA
>NC_056751.1:787097453-787244953 GCF_019279795.1 Protopterus annectens | reverse complement strand
ACAGAACACACAGGATCCCAACCTCTCATGGTGATGCAGTCTACTACCCTGTTGATGCCATCGGTCTCAGCCATACTGGCTACCTGTACATGTCCCTTCTCTGTGTCAAGTCATGTGGGTACACAGTACTGTGAGGGTGATGACCACATAGGCAAGTGTCCTCACCTCAACACTATGGGGTGTGCGTTGTAGTGTTGACCCCGTGAGTGTGGGCATGTTCCTGTACTGTGACAGGGTATTACTGCTACACAGTGAGGCTTCATGCTATCAAGTGGCCTTTAACATTATCATTGTCCAGACCGCTATGTACAACCCCTGCACCATGTCAACATACCTATGATGTGACCTGGTATGGATGTCACAGCTCTAGCCACTGTAGCCTATTAAACTGCACACAGGCTGCTGGATCAGTATATGTGTGGACATCTGTGGTATGTTAGACTTTCCAGCTGTCCGGTTGAGGCTACATATAGCATGCTGAGATTGCCATACATGCCTGTGAGTACTCCACAGTTACACATGGGAGACTGCAAACACTGCTACCTGTAGGCACATGAAAGTAGACCATAAGGAGGGAACCAGGGCATCATTACCAACATGCTGTTACTGTTGTTACCGAGACACATACTGTGAACATATAACAATGCATGCTACACCTGTACTACATGGTGGTGCACATATAACAATGCATGCTACACCTGTACTACATGGTATGTCTGGTGCGTGTCAACAGTACACAACTAATGTAATATACACTTCTCTCACCATTCTTACACAACTAACATAATATACACTTCCCTCACTAGTCGTACACAACTAATGTAATATACACATCTCACTATTCTGTTCACCCTGTGCATCAGATCATTTGAGCATGTCCCTGCACTGATGGCGTGGATGACAGGGATGTGGCACAAGCTTCATCATATGCACAGGGTGATAATGTGTGCCAGGGGCATAGGCTGCACCAATGGGTGACATCATGTGTGTTGGTAAGGGCTGGTGATATGATTGGACATGTCTGTTCAGTATGCACGTGGGTGTTGTGGTGCCCTACAGATGTGTTTGCTGTGTGCGTGTATGTGTGCACACAGTTCTGCCTTTTGTGAGGCCTACACAGGGGTATTATTGACAGCTCCAGATTGTACAGACCAGGTTGTACAGCTCACTGTGTCCAGCCATGGCCATGTGACCTGTGCCTGCCAGGGGTTGCACGGGCACTACCAGGTGGAGGTACAGATTGGCTACTGTCCAATGACACATGTCCACTGGAACCGTGTCCCGCTGGGAACGTCCAGGACCACGTCCACGTGGCCTGCTGTGTCCTGGTGTGGACAGTGCAGCACCAGCTGCACTGCTACTGCTACCGGCACTATGGGAGTGGGCATGTGAGGTGGCATGCTCACGTCGACCTGCACTAGGTGGTGTAGCTGGCCTATGTCCATGTGGCCTACGCCTCACTCCTACCAGATGTTCCAGCACAGACAGCTCCTGCTCGCGGATTGCCATGCCACGGTGAAGGATTCTGACCATGTCACCCAATCGCCTGTCCAGAACATCAGCAATCTGCTGTTGAGCATTTGCCAATGCCTGGGTGTTGTCATTTAGGGTACGGATAGCAGCCCTCTGCAGCCTCTGCCCTTCTCTGTTCTGCCATTCAGCACGTGCCTGTGCCGCCATTACAGTCTGGAACATGCGTCTGGTGATACCAGCTGCTGCGCTCTGTCCTGCAGGTGCATGTCTGCCAGAGGTCCTCCTACGAGCAGCACCGGCCACATGCCTGTGTGGCACATCTGCAGACATTACACTGACACCATGGTGTGGAGACACACCTTCTGTAGCCACCACATGTTCCTATTCCATGCTAACAGACGCTGACTGTCCTTCCTCTATGGCCACCGGTGATGCGGTATGTGTTGGCAGCAGAACTGTGTGCGGGGAAGAGGGGACATAGCTGGGATGGCAATCATTGGCACAGATTCAGCCCCTGACAACCCTGCCTGTACCTCATGCATATGTTAATCACTGCTAGTATCTGTGGGGACACTAACATCAGATGGACCGCAGGAGGGTAACGCACCTACATCACCTGTGAATGCAAACAAAGACTCTAAATTACAATAGACACACACACACAGACACACACACACACACACACACACACACACACACACACACACACACACACACACACACAGACACAGACACACATAGAGACACAGACACACACACACACACACACACACACACACACACACACACACACACACACACACACACACACACACACACACACACACACACACACACACACAGACACACACACATACACACACACACACACACACACACACACACACACACACACACACACACACACACACACACACACACACACACACACACACACACACACACACACACACACACACACCATGCATGTGATTTGACAGACGGCATGCAGCATGCCTGTGGTACCACAGACGGCATGCAGCTCAGACATTAATAGTGTTAGTAAGCATACCCCTTGGGGTGCACAATACAGCAAGCAGGTGTCATATCAATAGCCATGCAGTTCACACAATCATGGTAGTATGCATGCATCCTCGTGATACACCATGTGGACCAGAACAGGATAACAGTACACATGGCTTACGTGACCTTGACATGTAATCTGTTGACGTGTGCATTAACATGCATACATGTCTGACACAATGGTGTCCTGACATGTACATCGTCGTAATGGCCATCACATTGCGGTGTTGTCTGTATGCCCTACAGATAGAATGCATGTTTAGCGAATGTGCATGTGCATGGAAGGGTAGTGTGAGCCATCTACATTGCTCTACATTGTGAATTACAGACACTGTGCCATTGCATGGCATCATGAGGCATCTATATTGCTATACAGTGCATAATATGTACACATTGCATAGCCATAACTCATGCATACCCATGACATAACTGTGGATTGTGACCCACGATGCTGAGGTGTATACACTGCAAACCATGCTGTGTCATGTGACAGGTCACTGGAGGACCTACAGATGACACCCCTGCACAACAACTACAGAGTCTTAGCTGCCTGGCAACCATGTCCACACATAGTGGACTTGTCAATTCACCATGTCCAACATGACATTGCTGTACCACACACACGAGGTGCACAGCTAATTGTGATGTCCTACAGCAGCAAGGGAAATGTACAGCATCTGTGGCCTGATGTGGTGTCAATGTCTGTGGAAGCTGTAGAGGTGACTACTGTCATGCTATGACACAGGCGTGATGTTCAACACATCTTATATGGTAGACGTCAGTGGCACCTCCACTGGCTGTGCACAGGCTTTTAGGATGTCCAGTGTACCACATCAACTGTATAATCGGTCAACTAAGGCTATAATTGCACCATATGTGGACAATGTGAAACATGGTGTATACACATCACATCTACTGTGTGGCTACATATCTCTGGCCATCCCTCATGGCCATGTGTGCACATGTGTTGGACAAATGTGTGTGATGGCCGTCTGTCACACATGTCTGTGTTGTCCCATATGACATACACCCATAGATGTCAGATATGTCACCATCCACAGGGCTATGCAGACAACAGGTTGTATGTGGGGTATGGGTTATGGGATAGTGTGACATTATTGCAGCCAATGCACTACATGTCTGGGACATGACAGATGGCACATCACAATGTGTGCATCCATTGCAGGGGCATATAACACAATGGTGACTCCTGTGGGCTGCCCATATCACAGCTCACTGTGTGGTACTGTTTGCGTACCACAAGTGTTGTTCCAATGTATAGCACATATGCCTCCATTGTAGAACACCTCCAGCATTGTATGCACAGCTGGCCACACATGTAGCGATGACAAATACTCTGGTTTCATGTCGGTGTATAATTTCTTTTGTATATATTGCACATGGGTGGCCTGTGTGAATGATGGGTGCCCCGACATGCATATCGTGAATGGAACGAACATCAAGTGTACAAGTGTTAACTGGCCACATGGCAAATAGATCTATGCTTTTACATGCCTGATACTGATGACAGTCTCACCTGCAATGGACTCATGTCTGTGCGGCACACCAGAGGTACCTGTATAGGGGTGACACAGCAGTATGAACATTATCCATGACTGTATGACAGCCATAGGGTGCACTGTGCATGTTAACACATTCGCCTGTACAATAGCATATAGTATGCACATGTGTGCATACACAGGGTAGCATACTGTAGTATGCAGCATGTGTGTCCACATACCATGCATATGTTGTTAAATTACATAATGTACAGTGACACATGCACATAAATGGGATATAGTAGCCATATGTGCAGTACTGACTTACCAGGAAACTCCAGGTTCATTGGTTGGGAGACACCCACCTCCACAATGGCAGCTAGTGTTTGTGGATGCTGTTCTGAGGGTGTCCCCAGACTGGCCAGTAATTCCTCAGTGTGTGTGAGTGGGGGCTGGGTTGGTGGCCCACCACCTGTTCCACCTTGTTCCCTGGCGATTGCAGTGGCACGCTGTTTTGCATGTCGTATCAGGTCCATGCAGTGTCTGTGCACCTGCTGGTAGGTGCAGTTATGGCCACCCACATCATTCACTCTCCTGCAAAGATCCTGCCACAGGTCATCCCGCTGCTGGGCATGCTGTGGCACATGGCTGAACAACACCTCGTAGTTCTCATGGAGGTACGGGATGAGGACATCATCCTCCTGGCGGCTGTACGCTGGAAGGCATGTACGAGGCATTATCTGTAAGACATAATGATGGTGACAGGTCACAGTTTCAGAGATGTACAGAGATACTGCTGCACATACATTTCTATGACATCTAGTACATCTGCACAGTTATCTTTGCAAATCATCATGACACTGACACAACTGACATGTTTGTGTCACACACATGTAACACCCGTTATGGATTGGATATCATCACCATATATGTGTGTCACCTCATTATAGTGTTCATACTCCATGTGAACGCTGTCTTGATGTGGGCATGTCTGTTTGCCTGCACTGGTGTCCTTACCTATCTGCACATGCCTGGATGTGTCCATGGTAATGCTGTTGACCTTGATGCTGTGTATATGTCACATATCAACACAGACACAGCCTTAATGGACTTGAGCAGTGACAATGCACACATACACATGGAAACCTGTACATGCATGTGTTTTGCCATATACATCTACATAGCACTGTACAGCTGTTCAACATCCTGCCATGGATCGCCTGTGTTGCACATGTGATAGACATGGGACAATGGCTAGTCGGACGTCATTCGCAGGGATGGTTATCAACCATATCATGTGCGGGCAAGGTTGCCTAGCTGTAACTGACAGCCATTATGCCACCGTGAGATGCATCAGTGCTACATTACTGATTCAGACAGTTGATACTACATCTACCATGCGATCATCACACCATGTATGACTGGGATGACATGTGCAGCTTTGATGGACAGGGTTGCATGGTATGGCGGGAGTATGTCACATGTATGGCACAGGGATCTGTCCAGCATGTGGCGATCCTAGTATTAGGACGGTGGCTGTCCATGACATATGTCTTTCAGATCAGGATATGGACATGTAGCATGTTCATCATCATGGTGTAGCAAATGTCTTTATGCAAGGTAGACAGCATGCTGCATAGTAGAGGTGAGGATTGTGAAGGCTGGTATCGCCCATCCACGCATGGCCATTAACCCTTAAAGGTGATATGTGATCCAATATTGGTCACCCCAGTGCTGTATATGCTTGTCCAATGATCTCCGTGCTCATGGATGGCACTCTATCATGACATGGGCACCTCGTATGACTACCTAAGGGGCCTGGAGATGTCACCAAGTCAGGGAGGTGTACTGCACAGCACCATCCCTTACACAGTGTCCATAATGTTGACCACAGCCTAGGTGGTAGTTAATGGTTACAGGGATGTTCACCTAGCGATGACAATGCTGATATCATCCATCAGAATGTGCACATTATGTCACACACCTCACCCACACAGCCCATTCTGTATGTTGTTCACAACACTGACACAGCTATTGCTCATAGGTCATGGCCATTCACATCCTTACATACACAGATGCCTAACATTTGTCTGTGTGGTATGGGCTACAATGAGGGTGGAGTACAACACATTTGCATGTTTTACTGTAGCTGGCACTGGTGTGATATGCACATGTCACTCTGGCACCTTTTGTAGTTGTGAGTCTGTCAACAGGCCACTGGTAGAACACTCCTGTGACATACAAAGGTATTTGTAATCAAACATCCGTACTGTCTTGTACATCTGTACTGCTAACATCTACATTGATAATGATTCATGGACATGCAGACCATACTCAGCAGGGTTATAGTGCGGTGCCACCCATTATGACTGTCGTCACCACTTGTGGGTTGATATTATCCAACACCCTATCTGTATTGTATGTTCATGCTAAGCACTTGTTCAGAACTTGTGAGCATGTCATGAACTACTGATTAATATAACACCCATTCCACACCATTTCCCACAGGTACACTGGCTGTCCTCAAATTTCCAGCTTGCTTACGGTACAACAGCTGTTGTACACACGTAACTCACATATCCTGTGAGACATGGTTGTATATACAGGCATGTCCAACTGTCACGTACCAGTGCTATTGCCTGTCTATATGATGGATATGTCATACATGTGGCAATAGAGCAATTGTCTCATGTACACATTCAATGCTCACCTCCCAACATACGACACTACAGCCTGTGGGGGATACACTTATGCAGCCCTGCTGGGGGGTAATGCTGTCACCAGCCCTGACTGCACCTGACAGTCATGTGGGGATGTGTAACATTCGCAACAGACCCAACTCATCACATAGTCTCAACATGATCTCCACCACAAGCCACACATACGAGGACAACTTGTGCAGTACCTCTCCATACTCTGTGTAGGCACCAGAGGCAGCCCCCATCATGGAACACAACATCACCAACTTATAGCCGACAGACTCATGTGTGCCCATCACATACAGCCAATAGGGTGTTATAACATACACAACACACCAGTCATAGGTGACTCTGTAGCCAGTCACACTGCAGTTCCACACAGCAGGCTACACAAGGTGATAGTCGCTTACATCTTGCTGCCGGGTAACTGGTTCTGCAACATAACCTATGCACCCATGCCACATCTCATCAGGTATGATGTGACTGTCATTCTCCATGTTAGTGTGACTGCCCTGAGATGCCACTTCACAGACTACATGTGCAGGGACATGCAATAGCTCACCAGTCTTATAGCCCTGAAGGTGTGCGCCAAGCCCTGGGGAGCATTATGCATTCATCTGGACCCAATACCACTGTACAACGACTGAGTGTGTCACTTCAACAGTTGCCTATGCTTCTGCTGTCATTCCACAGGCATCTGGTATCTGTCCGCTTTGACTGACCTGGTCAAACACAATGCTTTGGCACAGATGACCTGCACCTGTCAGCCCTGGGAGTACAGATCACATGTAAGGCTCTTGCTGCTTCTATACTGCCTGTCTTGCACAGTTTCCAATAACAGTCACCGGCAGAATGTTAACTGGCAAGCAAGACATGGGGTCATGTGACACAATGCTTGCATCTTCGTCTGTGACGCACGCAGGCAAGGCACACCTTATAATGCACCACTTCAATATCTCTGCAGTGACTGGGACCTGCCTCTAGGCCCTGCAGAGCACACCTGCAATGACAGGTTATAGACAGACCATACCTTTCAGGCACATACCTGGACCGGCACACTCACGGCTGAGGTGTTCCCATACCCCACTATGTTGTACACACATCCTGGCTAGTTACTTAGCACAATGCATCAGAGGTGCTCCACGTGCAACTAACTGTGTCCAGAACTGCTATACACATTGTGACAAGCTACAGATTCAACAACGTACCCCACGGTTACCAGACCTCATTTGTTGGTGTACTGGACAGTAGGGATCAGACAGCTACTACTGATGTGTGACTGACACTACCCCCACACTTAACTGGGATAGTCACTCATGTACCAACACAGCCATGAGTCATAACCTCCACTCAACTGGTTCAACCCATACACACCACCTCCAAGACCACCATTATCCTTGACATGAATGCTACCAACATGTGACTGGTGTTCCGCACCTGGGGTTATCCCCTCATTGGTGGATTCCAAACATATGCTAATCATCCTTGTTAGCCACATCCTGGCACCACACCCTTCATGGCATACACAGTACATGAGTACTACAACACCTACTACAGACGTCTTATGACAGTGGTAGTTAACGTCATGACACCCATGCAGATGGACAATGCACATACAAACGCTGAAACATACCCCAGTGCACTTCATTAGCATGTACACGACTGCGTGGATCATGCTATTCCACACAGAGCCATGATGGTACACACCAGATAACAGATGCCACTCTGGTGGTCAGGTTCCATGGACATAATTTACAACAACAGGTGGAGGCTGTTGCACAGTGGTGTACAATCCCATAGGTGGGGTAGCTCACTGGTCAGTCTCAGTAGGGCCATGGGATCCCTCATCACATACTCCAAGACTAGCTACGTAAACATTACTGTGACAAATTCCGGGGTGCACCACAAGGCATTATGGTGGTATGTCAGTAGTCAATGGCAATACCCACATCTGCTCTCACATACAACTGTCACTCAGGAACATTACAGACCCAGGTGATGTTGGCAACATGCTGGCAGATGGATTCAATGTTAGCATTACACCCTCTCACTCACTACAGGGCCACAATCCATGCAGGAACATTGCGGTGTCCCTGCAGTCACACCTACACAGTACTAACCTGCACTCTATATGTCCTGGGACACTGGCCCCATGTCACCTTCCAAAGTCCCAGGCTGTGATGTCCACAAACCTCTGAACGACATGTCTCCCCACTAGGTCACCATATTCAATAATAGCCTTGTATCAGACATTGTGGCCCCTGAATGGCACACAGCAACAGTTATCACACTCTACACAGGTGGTGCCACAATGCACAAGTGGGACTATAGTCCTACACACCTGACTGGACTGTTCTGCATGGCTATGGGGCACATCATCATGGACATCATTCACAGAGACATTGTTGGGCTCTGGTCCTTTGATGCCACCCGGGTTGGAATTGTTAGGGCCAGAGCATGGCCCCTACACCTGGCAGACTCCTTTCATACAGTTACCAGGGAAGTTGATGACGGTACGGGGGTCCACACATCCTACATTGTCCTCTCATTGCCGTTCAGCACTGTTCCCCATTCTGGTATTGACAACATACACATCCACCTGCACATCGTACCCTATGTCTCAGGATGTTATGCAATGTGGCTCATGGACAGGACACACACAATGAGGGTAGCATACCATAGTACCTACTGCATTTCAGTTACATTTGGCATACCACAGTCCTCAGTCATAGGGCCCCTCATGTTCAGTATATGCTTCACTGAGGTACAGGCTAGCACAGAGGCACTTTCCCTGCCTAGCTTTACAAACCCCTGCATACAAAGTGCCATGATTGATCCACCAGCTGATACTGACTCCATCCATACGGGTATCACTGTGACAGATACCTGATATGAATATCATGGCCTCAAGCTGCATGACACAAGGTGCATGAACATCACCTTTGCATTACACCATTCACCCACTGACTATCACATAGGTGGTAGCTCCCTACATACATGTCATATTGTATGTGTTCATAGTACACACGTATGTCACACCCACTCCTGTGGTTACCATATTGCCACTGTGGCGTGGATATCCTTCTACGTGGCCACACTTATCTGTACTGGGTGTGTAGCTGGTACATAGGCACCAATTGTACCTCTGAACTCCAGACTTCTACACACATTCAAGGGTACACCACCCCATTTAGGGTGTACCTTACACAACAGCTGCAGCTTTACATACCACAACATTAACACACCATGATGTTTATTGAGCTCTGACAGTTAAAGTATGCGGCTGAACTACGGACACCACATCTGTACCCATTTGCATACTACATACTCAGGGGTGACCTCTGCTGAACAGACAGGGCCCATGTCCACAACAATATTAATGGATATACTCCACATACGCAACATAAGCAAAAGCCACTGTGAGCAACATGCTCATGGATATGTGCACACACGCAACGATGAGTGGGATGTGCTTGAGGGTTACATTCCCAAACCTGACACTCACCATGCTTTGGAACATGAGTCCTATGTACATCATGCAGGGACACTCAGTAGCACTGTTCATGTGATACCTCACTTGGTGGTTGGGAGACACATGTATGCCAGGGATCACTGCAGTGCCTGTACTGTGCAGAGGTGCAGGTAACACATGGCTCTGCTTTTCACAGGACACTACCCTAGAGAGGTGCCACTGGTGTGAACACTGTAGTTGTTCTTACACATAGACTTGCCAGACTGCATAGTACACCACTATGAACCTGTGAAGCTATTACATGTCCTTTGTGCATGGTTACTTGGTAGCCCTTCCATTTAGATTAGCTATCATGCTATTACACTGTCCCATGCCTACAAGCCATATGTATCCTGTTATTGTACATGCCAATAGACGATACCTTTGGTATGCATGATATGCCTGTTATGCTGTGTAGAATATCAGACATATATACCTACAATACTATACATTACACATATTTTACATAGTATCCCATAATGCAGAGCATACTTGCACAGCGGGACCCCCTTAGAAATGTCATTGTCGTTATATGCCCATACACATGCCTACTGTGACAGTATATCAACATATATTATCCCCTGCTATGGCACGTACTTGTTGGAAATACCCTACCACTGACAGCGGGTTGTATGGACTTGTTCTGTTTAAAGCCCTCATGTAGCATCCCTTGTGGTGTCTGTGATGTTTACCTTGTGGCCCACTGCTGGACGCACAGTTTCTACAAGCGTTAGTATGCTCAGCAAGAGATCACTACATAAATACCTTTTCCACTTTATGCATTGCGGACACTTTTAATTCATGCAAACCAGGCTATACATACACTAAATAATTAATACAAAATATGCTATACATAAACTTACATACTGACTGTTCTACATACCTTGTTATCGTTCTGGACTTTCGTCTCTATCTTTCTTACACTGCTTAAACAAGTATATGGTATGAGCATACGGTTTGAATGTCTGGCAAGTCATCCTTATATACGTAGACACCTGTAACATGTGGGTTTCCTGCCACCAATTGGTGTTCCTGAGTGACTAATTACTTGCACATCAGCTGTGCAGCTACTCAATTCACCAATTACGTGGCAACAGTGGGGTATAATTGAATTCTCCACTTGGGCGTTGCCCATTTGCCCTACCTTCAGGGAGTATTGTGTTTTGTTGTGTATAATTGCAACTGCTATGTGTAGAGACAAGTATACTTTGGATTCATGTCCCCCGTGGATTGTATGTGACAGCTAGAGTATGTGGTTCAACATGTGGGTGTACCTGTCATCCCAACCGTCTGATAACGGACTATTGCAAACAAAACCTGTAACATCGCCATTTGTTCCATTATACAACGGCTACAATTTTCCATGGCACCTTTAATTGTGTCTCTCACAAGGTATGTTGATGGTTCTGCAGATGTAATTGACTGACTGGATGTTTGTGCTGTAATTACAGTCTGTATTGTTATAGTATCTAGTGTGGGGGATGTCAGTGGGTGTACGTAGCATATACAGGTTTGTGGGGCTTGCATTTCTACATATTCCATATATATGTGTGTGGGCTCCGTCCCTAATTAAAGAGCTATCAGTTAGTAGACTTATTTTACGGGATTTTACATTGGGCCATTGTTAATTGGTTTCTATATAGTATGCAGGTGAGGTTGATACTTCCATACCTCTGGAATTGCAGCGATATGTAAAGGGATATGTCTAAATGACAGCTATCCCGTGTATTTTTGTCCCAGATATTTGCAGTCATTGCAGTTGTGTTGGTGACAGAACCTCTTTGCCATGGGTTGGCACCTTTTCATATGGACATTGTGGGACACTTGTGGGACACACATTGCTGTTTACAGGCCGACACATACCCATGGTCAGTACACAGGATAGCACATACTTTTATCCTCAATACATACTTATTGTTGTAGGACTTTGGCTGCTTATCATATTGCATGTAACATTTACGTTTCTTACATACAGGCATAACTATTTAATGCAACTATTACATAATATATGGGACATAATAATGTCCTACAATCTCGGACAGTTGCCCTTTGTAATGTTTTATGTCAGGACACACCTGCCCAGGGAGGGGCTACCCCTCCTAATGTGGGATAGGTGGTAACCATATGCCTACGGCTAGCTATACCTACACCTACCGTAATGATCTACCTCTGAGTTGGCACTAACAGACACAGGATGTGGACACACACACATTACAGTCACACGGAGACACACACAGCACCCTCAACACACACATACACAGACTACAGCACTCACAACCACAGTTGACACAGTACCTACAAGGACTGCAACACCGGCAGCGGTAACTAAATGTCCCTTCATATCGTCATACTATTACTCGCGGTTGTACTGTTCCAGTACTGTGTTCTTTCGGTCTTTCAGCCTCGTGGTTATGCGTGTCGGTATGTTACACATTCCATAGTTGGCGGTATCCTATTTCTTTGTACCTCCAAGGTGTTATGAATGTCGTTGACCTATCTATATATATTTGCAGACATCGTTGAATCCATATATATCAACATATATCACTCTATCACCCTTTCTATCTGCATTATATATATATGTATATATGTGTGTATATATATATATATATATATATATATATATATATATATATATATATCTGACAGGGAAAGTGACAGGCAAGCTACACCTTTCATTGTGTACTTGTTGGTGTATACTGTTTCCTGTACTCCGCACGTTTGTGTCTGTACCTGTCACATTACACACCTGCCATAGGTTAGGGTTACCAGCTGTCCCACTTTGCGAGGGACAGTCCCTCTTTGGGCAGTTGTGTCCTGCAAAATATTTGTAAACATGGCAAATGTCCTGAGATTTTTGGACATACTTATTTCCTATAGTTTATGTAATAGTTGCATAAAACAGTTATTCTGTAGCTGAACCACCTATATGTTATAGAAACAGAATAAGTAAGTAAACATTACAAGAATAAGCTTTTATCTAGGCAAAACAGTGAAGTTCTGATTTTCATACTGGCCAGGTGTATGCGTCAGCCTGCAGACATCTGACATATGTCCCACATTGGTCATTTGAAGAGGTGGCAACCCTACCATAGGTACATCTTGGCTGGCAATAGTTTTAGGTGAGTGTATACATGATTGCATGTTCTACTCCTGGCAGTGGTCGTTTTACCCTTCAGAGCAGGCGCTATTAGTACAGGGGTGAATAATGCTGGTTTCACCTGTTCTGGACATCATTGACCATGATCTGTGCGATATTCGGAGAAGCTTATCCCTGTTTCGCACATATCCGTATAGTCATATTTAAACGTCGCTTACCAGCAGTGGGCAACGCATATTCCTGCTAACGTGTGCTAAACATGATCTGATGACCTGCATCCGACATGCATTACTCGTGCCTTCAGGATAACGTTACATCCCTTGCAGGACGTGGGACCGGGAACATGCACAATGGTCAATGCATTTAACACTTGGACATCTGGGATTTGTACATGTCTTATGTCATTTTGTATGTGGAGTATACTACGGATGTTACTCCATACTGCACTCACATGGGTAACTCAGTTAGTTTACATACTGATGAGTCCAGTTAATGGTATGTCCATGTGATGTTTACTGGATATGCTCCGGCATTGGTTATGTATGTCACAGTGAGCCACACACGATACTGTGCTACACCTTCAAACGACCATAGGTGGAGCATGCTGGGGTGACAAATACCTGTCATGGGTACACCCCATGCCTTGACACAACATCCATGATTACATTATGTGGAGCCCCTCATTAACGCAGCAGGGACTCCATGCTGAGTGTGTACAGAACAGTGCTTACACACATGTGCTCCCGCGATTGCCTCTGCTCCACTAAGCAACAGTTGGTTACTCGATGTTGTGGTGACAGCAGACACTGTTTGCCCCGTTTGGTGTATGGCCTCTGACAATCGGCCATGTACCTACCGATGTACTTGGGAACCTATACATACAGCACCACCATATGCTGATAGGTGCATGTACTGTTCAGGTGTTGACATTCCATGTTCCAATAGCTGTTGTGTGTACAATGTTTGAGGGCTGCCTATGTGGGATTCACACAGTGGGCCACCTATACATTACAATTTACAGGTGGTCATGTTTGTGTGCCATCCATTTTACTGTGTGTGCAGGTGGAGAGGTGAGTCAGTCCGTAGGGGCCTACACTGTCAGAGTATGTGCTATACTTTCCCTCTTTGCCAAGGCGTAGGCATGTTGGGCACACCTCCGTCTGCCTACTGGGGCTGGCACAGTGTGTTCATGGTCTGAATCCCTCTGTGCCTGTGATGGCCCTGGCAATTGTGGTGGGCTATGAGGGCCTTCACCATTTTGTCCCTGCTGCAGCTGTTTCCGCAGGATCATATTATGTAGCATGGCACATACTATGACGATGTGGGCACAAATGTCTGGAGAGTACTGCAAGGCTCCACCAGATGTGTCCAAGCACCGGAACCATGATTTCAGCATCCTGAACACACGCTCTATGATGATTCTGGTCTGTGTGTGTGCCTCATTATGGCGTTCTTGCATGGGTGTGTGTGCATTTCTGATGGGAGTCAACATCCACGGCTCCAGTGCATAGCCAGCATCCCCCACAAGGTGGCCATGTGGGATGTCCCCCCTGACAAATACCTGATACAGCTGTGAGGCATGCCAGATATGGGAGTCATGGTAGCTTCCAGGGCTGCCAGCACACACATCCATGATAATGCCCTGGGCATTGCACATGACCTGGCAGTTGATGGAGTGGAATCCCTTGCGGTTTATGTAGCGCCTACCATGCTCACCGGGTGGTGAATTGATTTGTATGTGCATGCAGTCTATCGCACCCAGTACCTCCGGGTAGTGTGCCACATGGTGGAAGTGACGCATATTGCTGGCCAACTCCTCCTCAGTTCAGGGGACGTATATATGCTCATTGGCATGTGGTAACATGGCATCCAGGAACTGGTGTAGTACCCTGGATGCTGATGCCTGTGAGATCCCCATTATATCTCCAGTTGGCCTTTGAAAGGTATCTGTGGCTAGTATTCGCAAGCTTACACATACCTTCGTGTCCACTGGGATGGGTTCCCCTCTGTTGTTTCTGGTTCTCAGGCGTGGCCGGCACAGCTCCACTATTTGCTGTAAGATGTCCCTGTCCATCCTGTAATGCTCTACTATCTCCAGATCATGTAGCCCCTGGTAGGTTACCCTTGGTCTGAACACTCTTCTCCTCCTGCGGGGCCTGCGGTGGTTGTCGGCATCATCCTCCACAACACCGTCAGTCTCTAACACATGCTGATGAATCACAGCTATTTCAGCTCCCAACATGCACATTTTAAAAGTTCCCCATGTGTTTACACCTATGGTGCAGTGTTTGGGAATACACAGATGTGTGTGTAGGGTGCTTTCACACTTTATACTATTGTGCTGTGAACACCGATGATGTCATAGGGTGTGTAAGTACAATCATAGCTACAGGGTATCTTATGTGTTTTACTACCGGAACTACTATTGTGATGCCTTTGGTGTTGAATTACATTTGGCTGCCGTGGATTACCTTTTGACCTTCCCTTTACATTTCAGCACGTTCCACCTACCATTTTCTGGCATGCATATGGCAGCCTGCTTTAATTTGTACTTTCCTAGACCTGGCTTATCTTGCGTAATGTGTGCTATTGCCGGTCTACTGTCAGTTTGCTTTGCTCTGCTATGACAGATCTCCTGTCTTTGCAATCCAATGCCTCCCCTCCTTTCTTTGCAATCCAGTGCCTCCCCTATCCTGTTTTGCAGGTTTCTGCAAGCAGACTTGTCAGCTGCCGTCGATTGGCCGCCGTGAGTTGATTGGTGTTAATTGCTCAGTAGTACTCCAATTACTCTACTTTGGCATTTCCTTCTTTTCTTCCCCTGACCTTCCTGTTTGTGCTATTGTTCACTGAGTGTGCATCTGCTTACTGGGTTTCGGGCACGTTTTCATCCCCGTACACATGCGCTTTCGGGCACCATATGTGCTCTCAGCTAAACGATTCTATACCTTCCTCCCTACCCCTGTTCTGCAGCTTTACTTAGCAATGGCCAGGCCAGATTTGCATTGCTCCAATGTGCTTACTGCTATGGTGGCACACCCCTCTGCTGATGTCATGTATCTCCTCTGAGCCACTCCTCGGTGTTATAGCGCTGCGCCATATGGTACATCCTTCATCCGGCGGGACGTTTGCGATTCAGTATTACCTGCCTCATTTGCATGGCATTGACTACTAATTCATAGTTACCACGCCGAACACTGTCGCAGGCCCTTAGCAACCCTTACACCTTGGTTGTGGTGTTCCATGCCTACCATTGCGTATTATGGTGAAAACCTGATTTGTATTACATTGCGATTTTATGACATTTTTATATATTTTCTTTATGTTCCTGTTTGTGCACACATGCCCTGCGGTTGTACTGTGCGTTACTGTGGACATGACATTAAATGTTATTTTTTAGGTGTTGTGCATCTTTTCTTATGCCATTGGCTGTGTATTTTGCCATTGGCCTATGTTAACTTTGTAATACATGAGTCTGGTCCGCTTCCATAGCTCCGATGTTCTGTTTGGGAAAATGTAAACCGTGTTTTTTGGTTTACATTTCCGTGGGCTTACGCTACGCCTGCAGCACTTCATGAATCGCTATCTGCCTTCATTTGCATGGTGCGACACTGCGCATGGGGTGATTAGCATACCTATGCCGAGAGCTGCGCAGTTCTGGCGTATGCCGGTAGTGCACGTGGAACTGGATCGTACCTGAATCGCTCGATGGCCATATTTGGCATTATTCCACCTACGCTACGCCTGCGCCTGGCGCAAGCTTCATGAATCCCGGGGAATATCTTCACATGTATTATCTGTCTCCCTTACAGATGTTCTCAAATTGGAAATTAAAAAATAATTCAAAGCAATGGGAACAAAACTTTAGAGAATATGAAATAAATATATCCAGTGACCATATCTGAGCTAAGTTGCTCAAAAAACAAAACCATAATTACCAAGCCAAAAAGAAGCAAGATATTAGAGATACTCATAATCATAAAAGTCCACACGTTTTCCCCCTATAAAATTGTCTCTCAGAAAATCACTAAGTAATACTGAATTCAATGTTATGTATATAAAACAGGCACTGACATTGCAAAAGGATCTCCTCTGAAACTGAAAAGTAAGGATAGGAACAATTTTTTAGTTTAAAATATAGACCTGATGTTGTCATTTTCATTTGTTCTTCAACAGTTGGGTTTGGATGCGATCCTTGGATCCAACTCAGCCACTTTCTTTAACTTGTAGGATCTGACTCTTGAGCTCCTCCCTTACCCATAATGCTTCTGATCACTGAATTACCTCAGATCTTGTTTGCCACTCTTCAAGACTGGTCAGGATTACTGCTTCTTGAACACTTGTGGGTTTCGGGAGTGAATTAGTCTTGAATTTTTCAATTGAATTCCTTCAGGATGTTGTACGTTTATATCTCCCTTACCTTTCTTATATATTTTTTCCTGCAGTAAGGTATTCTAGGCTTACCATTGCTGGTAATCTCCCTTCTTTTTCTTACCTCGGTCTGAAGTATTCTTTTCTACCATAGTTGGTCGTTGGTCGCAGTTTCCCTTTTCCCCTTGTCTGTATACATACAGGATTGTAGAGAAAAAAAACTTACATATATATATATATATATATATATATATATATTCACTTCATAACACTGAAAACTCAAAACACTGAAAATGAGAAAACATCATAATATAGAAGACCAAAAGACTGAAACTTCGAAACACTGAAAACTCAAAACACTGAAACTCAAAACACTGAAAAAACATATCATACATATACTGAGTTTAAACAACATAAATCATAGCACTTTCCACCAATATAAGTAGCAGGTGATTGGGGGGGTGCAGGGGGGCATGCCCCCTGCTTACACTTGGTGGAAAGTGCTATGATTTATGTTGTTTAAACTCAGTATATGTATGATATATGTTTTCAGTGTTTTGAGTTTTCAAGATTTTGAAGTTTCAGTGTTTTGGTTTCAGTGTTTTGAGTTTCAGTATTTTGAGCTTTCAGTGTTATGAAGTGAATATATATATATATATATATATATATATATATATATATATATATATATATATATATATATATATATATATATATATATATACACACACACACACACACACACACACACACACACACACACACACACACACACACACACACACACAAGTGTGTGTATGTATTTACATTAATTAATTATTTATTTATTTATTTAACATTTGTTAACTGGGAAAGTCCGATTCAGAACAAAGCTTTTTTTTCTACAATCTTGTTTTGATTGTTGTAATTAGTTTTTACTAACTTTTTGCCTTCTTCTGTAAGTTTTTGGAACTTGACTTGTGAGTGGTTCAGTCCAGCTGACAAGCCTACTGGATTTAAAAAGTACACTTCCTGTGGCCATATGATCCCAAACTCTGATGCCTACAGGGAGTGTGTGTACTGTTCGGGCACTATGCATCTGTACAACTCCTGCTCCATTCGTGTGGCTTTTAGTGCCATGGCCATTAGCAACCATAGGAATAAATTAACACTGAAAGGCCTTCTTCCAGCTTCTGCTTTGTCTGCTGTTCCTGCATCATCGGGGGCTCAAACCCCCCCCCCCTCAGAAATCTAAGCAGACTAAGGAACACCAAAAACACCCTTCCTCAAAGATTCCTCATTCTGCACCTTCCTCTGAACCTCCTGTGGATGTTTCCAAAGTGATGGATCCTAAAGCTTCAGATCCAATGTCTCCTGTTGCAAAGTCTTCTTAGCTCTGTATACCTAGATTCTCCCCAAAGCCAGTTTCCCCAAGGTTAAGGTCTTCTTTTCTTCAGGAGAACACAAAAAAGTCTTCCAGGCCACCTCCCACTTCTTCTTTGGTTAGGTCCTCCCATAGTCTCTCCAAGTCAGAGGTAGATAGGAAGATTTCACAGAACACAGATCCAGATGGTGGTCCGGTTGGCTTGATCTCTCACTGGATCCATTATTTCCAGACACTTCATGCTCCTTTATCCAATCCAATCTGCAGTTTTGGAATCATCAGATCTGAGAGTCAAACCTTGGATCCAAAGGTTTTGACATCCTCGACTCCGGCTACTTCCCTGACCCAATCAGCTCCAGCACTGTTGGAGCATGATGACTGTCAGAACTGAAGCATCTGCATTGGGTCTGAGGAGTTGAGTTTGACATCAAAGTTTTCGGAACCGCCATTTCCTCTCTGAGCTTCGGAGTTGGATAGCTCGGCTCTGACTCCCCTTTCAGATCCTAGGGTTTGGAAGCCATGGTGATTGTCTGATCCAAGAGCTTCAGCATTGGTGGAATTGCCCTCAGTGCCTCCTGGACTCTCAGCTTTCAAGGTGGTGGAGAGGGTATTGTCACAACCCAGACTGGTTTCGACTCTTCCTTCCTTGGATCCATGCCCCCAATGTCATTTGGATCCTGTTTCTGGTTTCTCTCATTCTTCACATCAGGGACAGCCAGCCCAGAAAAGCTTTCAAGCATTTCCCGCTAGGGAACTCTCCATCTCTTGCAACACTTCCCCAGAGCAACCTGCTAAGGAGGTCACTAAGAAGAGGTTGTACAAGAGGAGGCACCTGGATTCCCCACAGGAATCCCTGATTTTGATGAGGGAGAAGCGTCCCCTAGATCTCCACTTGAGGATGTTTCATTTGGAGACATCTTAAAGATCCTTTGATAAAAAGGTGGTTGGTCTGCCCAAAACCCTTCCCAGGAGGAATCACTGTTTTGGAAGCCTTCAGCTCTGGACCATCTACTTCTTTGGTTACTCCATCTGTGGATGAGCTTATAGAACTGGTCTCCTGCAGAACATATAAGAAACTGAACTCCATAGAACCAATTCCCATGCACCCAGATAGGGTTCTTAGTGCTTCTGCAGATAGGTTGCATTAGATAAGGTTTACTATGACGAAAGCCCTCACCGGGGACTAGTCTCGATCTCTCCCATCTCATAATTGATTTCGTCGATTTGGAAAATAGTGATGGTGAGGCCTTGGTTGTGATTCTGTTCCAGGGTCTAGGGAGCCTCTCATCCTCTCTGCTGTCCTATGTGCGTCTGTGCATGTTCTGTGTTGAGGTGTTAAGTTGGCTCTGATGGATTCTTTTTTTCTGAGGTGGAGCATGTCCATTAATTCAGGATTGGAGGATTGGACATCTGATCAGGCTCAGATCACCCTCTCTAGAGTGGCGGTGTCACGACTGAATAGAGCTGGGTTTTTTCAGTCGGGCAGCATATGACATATGTTTAAGACCTTTTATCCTCTTGGAAGGGACTTTTGGGGAGTTCCTGCTGCAGGTGTCGGGTGAGATACATCCCAAATGGGGGGGGCATTGCTCTCCATTTGGCCTGATAGAGAAGAAAGGTACAGGGGGCCTCTCTTGATCTAGATGTGAAACCCTTCATGATAAGGTGGGCAATCAATGATAGTCTTCCTAACCACTTTGGCAATGTAGTGGTCAAATGAGAGAGTTACTGTCAACAGTCCCTAGGGTCCCTGATTACCTCTTCCGTAGCATCTTGTGACATATGGGTTTACATTTAAGCTGGTGAGTTTGTCTATGATACAGTGGGGGTGTTATTGTCAAAGGCTTTGCAAGGAGGTAAGGTAGGCATGTGAACTGCCTTACCCTCATCAATGGCCTAGTGTTCTTGTAGATGGCATGGTTATTGAGGTAGCTGCTAGGAAGGAGTTAGCTGAGAAGAACTCCTCTGTTCATCCCCCTAACAGGGAGTCTAGGGCATTGGACAGGTTTGGAAAGTGAATGTATGCATTGAGGATCTTTGCTTATGGCAACTCAATTATTTGGCACATTTCACAAGATTACAGAGGGACTTGATCAAGGAACTCTCTAACTCTCCCACAGGGTCCATGTCTGTAGAGGAACAGAAATGTTTTTCTTCACAGCTGTCCACGCTCTACAGTCCATCGGGTTAATCTCACGTGCAACTGAAGGTGGCTCACAGGCTGCTGGTTCAGCCATTAAGAGACATGCTTGGATGAGGTTGTATGATTTTGCACAGCCCTTTAAGGCATCATTCATCAGTGCTGCCTTTGATGAATCTTCCTTATTTGCACCAAGAGTTAAAGAAATGCTGTCCCACAGTGAGAAGGATGGAAGGACCATGTCTGCCATAGGAATCCACTTCTCTACACTGCAGAGAACTTTTTCCAGGAATCAACATGGTGGTAAGAAAGCTTGGTCCAAAAACTTCCAAGGGCCTTTCCAAGAATCATGTAGAGAGTTTTCCTCCAGAGGCAGAGGGGGAAATAACTGTAATGGGAGACATCACCCTCATGGAAGAGGAGGTCCGCAGAATCAAGGGTCTTGAGATTCTTTCTCGGACAGGTACTTTCAGCACTCCTAAACAGTTGCCTGACTGTCCCTCTGTGGAAGCAGTCAGAGAGGCACTTATCCTTGTACCCAAAAACCTGGACAGCCATCACTCAAGATTCTGGGGTGCAAAGGATCATATCCAAAGGATATTTCCTTCCATTTTCCCATTTTCCTCCACGGAAGAGGAAAAAGTCTTCCTGATGTTCCACTCAATCAGAGGGATAAGCGGCTTCAAAAATTCAAATGTTGCTAGAAAGGAGAGTTGTCCAGGAGGTCCCCCAGATCAAAGAGGATCTAGAATTTACTAAAGGTTCTTTTAGTGGCAAAGAAAATGGGACATGAGACCTAATTTGGATCTCAGTTATTTAAACCAGTTTGATTCTGGATGGTCATGCTTCAGTCTATTCTGCCCTTACTTCAGAAGGATGACTGGATGTGCTCTCTAGATCTTCAGGATGCATGTTATCCTATAAAAAATGAACAGACACTCCAGAAGATACCTGCACTTCTGGCTGGGAGCCAGTCATTACAGTTCAGAGCCCTGCTCTGCAGTCTCACCACAGCTGCCAGGGTGTTCAGTAAATGCATGACAGTGGTAGCAGCTAATCTAAGACGGTACGGATTCAGAGTGTTTCCATAATTAGATGACTGGCTCCTAACTACACCAACCAGGCATCTTCTAGAAAAGGCTAGATATTACCTTCTACTCTCTTCCCAAGCTCTGGGGATTACGATAAATCTCGTAAAGTCTCAACCTCAACCAGCCTTGCAGTTTATAGGGGCTCGTCTAGACACAGTCAGTTGCCTACCTTTTCTGCCCCAAAATGGAATTCTTACTGTGAAGTCTCATGTCAGTCAGGTTCTGTCTCATCCCTCACCCCCAGCAAGATTAATACTCAAAGCCCTGGGGGTTGATGGCTGCTGCAATAACTTTACTCCCTACTGTTCAGCTTCATGTGAGAATTCTTCATTGGACTCTAGCAGTGCAATGATCTTTTCAAAAGCATTCTTTATGACATCCAATAAAATTACTCAAAGATTGCAGAACATCCCTACTGTGGCAGAGACATTCCAGAGAGGTTTACCAAATCCGCCAATTTGTCCTTCCTGCCCTGAAAGCCATATTGACCAGGGATGCCTCCCAGTTAGGGTGTGGGGGGCATTACTTGGGATGGATAATTCAAGGCATGTGGTCCAAGGAACAGACCAAATTGCATATACATGTTGTACAGATGAGAGTGGGGCTTTTAGCATTGCAGGGCCTTCAGAGCTTTCTTCCACTAGAACTGTTGCTGTTCAAATGAACAACGTGTCAGTAGTCTGGTATATCAACAAACAGGGGAGAACCAGAACTTACCCCCTCTGCCATGAAGCAATGAGAGTTTGGCAATGGGTGATTTTTTCCAGCTGCACATACCAGGGAAATCCAACATATTAGCGGACAAACTCAGGAGGACCATCCTTACTCCTCATGAGTGGTTTCAGTCAATCAGTGGCAAAAATGATCCTTCATAAGTGTGGTCAACCATGCTGTTTACCTGCCTCTCAACAAGTGCAGCAGGTTCTTGTCCAAATTGCCCATTAGGGACAGTCACCAAAAGATGCTCTAGTCCGCGTTTGTCCCTCCAGTCTACTTTATGTTTACCTTCCTCTCATACCCAAGTTACTTCAGAAAGCCAGTTGGCTGAAGAGCACCCTACTGGCCTCGGCAGGTATGGCTCCCCTTTCTATGGACTCACCTACTACTTTCCACCTTGGACACTGGATCACACTCCAGACCTCCCATCTCATCCTGCAGGGATCAGTCATCTGGCTATAACAGGCTTCAAACTGACCACTTGTTTTCTCAAATTCCAGTGACGGTTAGATATTCAAGGCTTTCTTCTCCAGTTCATCAAATTATTTCTTCATCACTTAAGCCTTCAACTAGAAAGGTTTATAAGAGCAAATGGATAAGATTTTCCTTATGGGAGCATCAGAGAGACTTAAAACCTTTTACTCCTCAAATTCCAGCCATTTTAGTGTTCCTTGCCTCTATTTTTTAAACTGGGGCAAGTTTCTCTGCCATTAAAGTACAGCTAGCAGCCATTTCCAACCACCACATTGGAAATAAGGATTCTTCTTTAGGATCATAAGATCACTGGAGGTTATTAGGCTAATGGTCCTGAGGACCTTACAGGCCTAGCTAAGAGTTTATCACCAAAAGAAACCTCAGTCAACACCTGTTGCCCCTGTCAATGAGGGAGACAGGTGGTACCCATAGGACAAATGTGTGGTTTCTCATCCACTCATCGAGTTTATGCTTGAAGAGGTTCAGTGAGGTACTCTGTTTGACGTGCATGGGAAATCTGTCCCAGATATAGGGCAGCCTCTGGGAGGCAAACCTGTCTCTCCAGCAGGTTTTGTTGATGTTGCTTATTAGATTCAGGCCTTTTGAGTGGGTAATGCACAAGGAGTTAGACTTACTGATATGGAGCATCTCTAGTAGGGCAGAGTCCAAGACTGACTTGTAGGCGAGACACAGATCACCCCTGAGCAACCTTTACGATATCAAGTAGAGTGGTAGTTATTTTAGCCTGTCCACACAGGACAGGTGTTGGAGGCCATGGATTCTCTTTGTGAGGTATTTCTGTGGCCTTTCCAGTTAGTGCAGATGTTTGTTGACATACGTACCAAACAGTGCTTTATACTCCATTATTGGTCTAATGAGGGAGGAGTATAGAGAGGTAATAACCTCCTTTTTTCTAGATGCAATCCTTTTACTTATGAGATGAACCAAGTAAAAGGCTTTTCTGACCACAGCCACTACATGATGGTCGAATGTGTAATTGTTATCAACCTTAATACCTAGATCTCTCACCACAGGTTGTGTGTTTAGGTTGTTGCAGTTGATGTGGTAATCAGTAGGGGCTGTGTTTTTGCTGAATGGTATGATGATAATTTTTTTTGCATTTAGCTTGATGCCATGACTTTGGCACCAGTCATTAGTTGCTGTGAAACCCTTTTGCAGTATGTTAACATAATATGAGGAGTCAGTGACAGCACCCAACTTACAGTCGTCTGCAAACTTGGTCAGCCACAGGCCTTTTGTCTTTGCCTGAACCTGCAAGAAGTAGATGCCAAACAGTAGAGGTCCCAGTACAGATCCCTGGGGAACTCCACTAGTGACAGGTCTGCTATCAGAGGTGGAGGCACCTCTTTTGACCTTGAGGGTTCTGTTGGTAAGCCAGTTGGCCACACACTTGATGAAATAGGGATTTATGCCAAGTTGTGTTAGCTTTTTGATGATGCCCGAGTGAGGATTGTGTCAAAGGCCTTGGCCAAGTGAAAGTAAGCTGTATGTACTGACTTTCCTTCATCCAGGGCCTTGGTGACAATCTCAAAGAAGTCAACCAGGTTCAACAAGCAAGATCTGCCCTTGATGAATCTGAACTGAGTGGGGTCAAGTGCTTGGAAATTACCTATGTCCTTGTTTATGAGATCCATAATAATAGGCTCCATGGCTTTACAGAACAAACTTGTCAAGCTAATAGGGGGATAGTTTCCATATTCAGTACTGGCACCACCTTTGTGCAAGGGGATGACAATGGCAGTTCTCCACTCTGCTGGGATGAAGCCTGTACTTAGGCTGTGGTTGAATAGGGTGCTCAATGGTGAAGCCAGTGCTTTCTGGAGATGGTGCAGAATACAGCCTGCAATACTATCAGATCCCATGGAAGCTGCATTCTTTGGCTTGAATAGGGCCTTTAACACTTGATCTATGGAGATGTGAGGTGTTGGACAAGTATTGGGAATGTCGAATGGGCCTTTGAGGGGATGGGGGTGAAGATTGCACAAAACCTATCTGCTAGCAGGTTGGCTAAGTCAACAGGATCAGTGTAGATGATACTGATAAGTACTAAATTTGGAAGAAAGGTGGACTTTGCCGTGGAGGTTTGTGACATAACTGAAGAAGGCTGTGGTTTCCCTTTGTTTCGGAGGCTAGTGTCGATTCATAATTGGTTTTGGAGGTTTTCACTAGTGATCTAATTTACTTGTTGAGGCTAAAGAGGGAGATTTTTCAATTTGGAATTTGTTCCTTTTTGCTCCTGGACAACAGTTTCTTTCTTTTATTGTAAAGCCTGTTAATTATGGCTGGAGGGGGGTGGGGGTGGGTGGGTTAGAGACTTCAAACAAGGCAATCCAATGATCTGATCTTATCAGGGAAGAACATACTATGGGAGTCGTGCAGAGGTCACCCATGTTGGTGAGAACCAAGTCCAGAATACTATCTCTCCTTGTGGGAGATGAGACGAGCTGGTCTAGTGCGTTAAAATTGATGAAGTCAAGGAATTGTTGAGTGAGTGCATTAGTGCAGGAATAGTTCACCAAGTCTATGGTGAGGTAGTTGAAGTCACTAAGGGTCAGGGTGTTAGGGGTACCTTGATGGAGTCAAGTAGATCCAGGTAAGAGGAGTGGGTGTCCTGAGTCATGGAGGAGTCTGTAGCTGGCTTTAACTTGGATGGGTGTCTTACCAACCTCCAGTTGCACCTGGAGTAGTTCCAGTGCATCATGCTGGCAAACTAGTCTGGAGGTGTGCCTGTCCTTAATGAAGATAGAGACTCCACCACCCTTAGTCTTCCTGACCTCATTTTAGCTTCAACAAAGTTGTGTAAGACCTTTGTAAAAGGTACGTTTTTGCTTATACCTCCAATTCAAGATCCTATTCCACCCTGGGATCTGATTTTGGTATTACAAGCTTTGGTACACCCTGTATTTGAACCTTCAGTTAAAGTAGACCTTAACTTTCTGTCTTGGAAAACTGTCTTTTTCATGGCTATTACTTCAGCTTGACAAGTGTCAGAACTCCAAGCACTCTGTGCAAAACCACTGTATCTAATTTTTCAACAAGGATAGGGTTACCCTACACACTAATCCTTCCTTTCTACCCAAAGGGGCCTCTGAATCAAACATCAGTCAAGTCATTCACCTGTCTGTTTTCTTTCCAAATTTTGAAAATAAAGGAGACTATACCCTTCACAGTTTAGCTGTACATAGACAATGTTGCTTTTAACTACATAGGACGAAGGAGCATAGAAAAACAGATCAGTTGTTTGCCTCCTTTTCTAACACCAAGAAGGAAAACCAGTTTCAAAGATTACTGTAGCAAAATGGATAACAGATTGCATTTCTCATGTTTATTCACTGAGAGACCAAACTTTACCAAAACAACCAAAGGCACATTTAACTAGGTCAGTGACTACGTCAGCTGCTTTTTGGAGTAGAGCTTCCATGGATGATATTTGTGCAGCTGCCACTCGAGCCAATGCTCATACCTTTGTTTCTTATTACAAACTGGACATCAACTTCTGGAACATCACTGGTTGTGCAGTAAAGTACTCGTAGCTGGGGACTCTGTCCCAGTCATTGAATGAAAATGAGAACAGATATTAAAGTTAAGTACTCACCATAACAGTCCATCTGGTTATCTATTCTCGTTCTTCCTCAACTTCCCTCCCACCTTCCCCCATCCATGTTTTTGGAAATGACCTAACTGAATTATTTGCATCCATCGTTCCTGTTTGAGCTGCTGACTTTTCAGTGATCACTCTTCTGTCATTGCTATCCTGAGTTATTTTTTTAATGTAATATTGTATACTAGCAGCAAACACAATCTGAGGTAATTCAGTCATCAGGGGCATTATGGGTAAGGGAGGAGCTCAAGAGTTGGATTTTAGAAGCTAAAGAAAGTGGCTGAGTTGGATCTGAGGATTGGATCCAAACCCAGTTAGGGTCATAGGAGGTTACTTAGGCTAATGGCCCTAGGGCCCTTACGAGCCTAGCCAACTTTTACCCTTATTTCCATGATTAGCACCTATTACCCCTGTCCAAGAGGGACATAGGTGGAACACTGGGGTGAACTTATGATTACCCAACCAATCGTCCAGATTGCATTTGAAGAGGGCCAATGAGGTGCTCTGTTGACATGAAGCGGGAATCTGTTCCTAAGGTGTGGTAACCTCTGGGAGACAAATCTGTCCCTCCAGCAGGTTCTATTAATGCCACATACCAGGTTAGGGCTATTACAGTGAGTAACCCATGTACCATTCGACTTACGGATATGCAGAATTTCACCTTCACACAACAGGTAAAATCCTCCTTGATGTCGACAAACCTAACAAGAATATTGGAAAATCCCTCTATAAGTACTCTGTAGCCCATGCATGGAACACACTTCACCTTAATATAAGACAGATCTCCCAGAAATACCTGTGTAAACATGAACTTAAACACTATCTACAAAAAATGTGGTCCTGCCCATGTCTAACCCCCACATGACAACTCTATCATTTTACAAATCTTTTACTCATCTAATCTATATCACCCCCTTTCTTTCTCATCTTCTCTCTGTCTTGTATTTGTATATCATTTTTTTCTGGATTTTAAATTCAATATATATTCCTGGATTTAAAACATAATCATTGTATCATGAAATTTGATATTCACATTTCACTCACCATAAAGAAAGTACACAAAAAATAGGTGCACTATATAGAAACAAACAATTCCTGACAGACAGCACCAGATCTAAAATAGCACAAACATATCTCATATCTACACTATATGCCTCCCCAATACTTATCAATATTAGAAAATCCGATATAAGCAAACTTGAAGCTTGTTATGAGAAGATTGCAAAGTTTGCTACCAATAACTGACATCGAACACATCACTGTTTGGTCCTTAAACAACTAAACTGGCTTGAACTTCTGAGCTTCTCCTTTACCATCAACTTATTCTAACCTATAAAATTCTTTACATTCCTGAGGAAACCCCTGCATTGCAAAACTTAATACAAGCCTACTAGGGTCCTTCGCTCCAATAACAAACCGCTCCTAGACATCTCTAAAGCCAACACCTCTGCAGGTGTCTCCTTTTACTCATACTTTGTAGCAAAAAATGGAACACTCTGCCCACTCACATATCAGCTACTCCATCACTAACTCAGTTTGAAAAATCCTTAGACGATTGGATTTGTAACTGTGACACCCCTGGCTAGACTAATCTCCGCCTTCCACTTACTCACACAGGGTAGACCTCCTCCTCTGTTACAGACCGTAGATCTTACTATATCCTGGAACCACTCACTCTTCCTTCACATCTCTGCATCTCGAACTCTCTTGTATTAAACATCTTTACTACTGATGTTGTTTGATTGCATAGTTTATGGTGATTCAACTTTGGTACCTGTATAAGGTGCTCAATTCATCCAAAAATAGTTGCTGTACATGTTAAAGCATTTTGTACTAATGCTCCTAGATGCATTATGTTATAATCTTATGATTCTGTATCTGTGAAATGTTAAGATTGTACAAGAAATTATACTGTGTTATATGTGGAGCTTTTCTCCCCGGGCCTCCACTGAAAAAGGACCTGTGTCCAGTCGGATTTCCTGGTAAACAAATGTAAAATAAAATAAATAAATAGCAGCACCATGTCTCTTTCTGTCAGACACTATAAGTGCATCTCCTATCTTGCACTAATTCTGTAATCTTATAGGTTCATAGTTTAGTACTAAACTAACTGCCCTTGCGAGCCATTTTAAGCCTAGCCAATTATCCCTTGTGAGACTCAAACCCTGCACCTTAAGTTTGTAAGGCAAACACCTTAGCCATTAAGCCACCATCCCAACCGGCTATTTTTACTTTTATTATTATTCTCTTTTGCTGCATGAAATGATCTTCACTGTTGCTAATATTCCTCATGTTATGTCTTCTGTACAACTGGTCATTTTTGTTATGATTCTAATTTTTATAAGATTGTGAACTAATTGGAGCCTTTCTCCTCGGGTATCCACTGAAAATGGGCCTTTGGCTCAGCTGGGCTAACCCGGTTAACAAATGTCAAATAAAATCAATAAATAAATAAAATAAATAAAGCAGAGTGTCAAAGACTGTCTTATATGCAAGGCAGAGATCACCTCTGAGTAGTCTGTATGAAACAGAATAAAGTGACAGTGATTTCAGACGATCTTCATAGGGCAGATCCTGAAGACATTGAATTTTCCTTCTAAGGAACCTTGTGGTCTCTCCAATTGCTGCAGGTGCTTGGAAAGGTACGTGCCAAAAGGGGCATTGTACTCAATTATTGTCTGATGAGGGAAGAGTACAGGGAGGTTATAACTTCTTTTTTTCTGGAGGCAATGCCCTTACTTATGAGATGAACAATATAGAATGTCCTTCTTACCACTGTGGAGACATGGTGATCAAAGGTAAGATTGTTGTCAACCTGTGTACCCAGGTCTTTCACCACTGAGTGTGTACTTAGGGTGTTGCTATTGATGTGGCAATTAGCAGGAACATCACTCTTACTGAAAGGGATGATATATGTTTTTGCATTCATTTCAAGGCTATGACTTTGGCACCAGTCATTAGTTTGTGTAAGACCCTCTTGTAGGATGTTGACATAATTTGGAGATTCAGTGACCACTCCCAGTATGCAGTCATCAGCAAACTTTGTCAGGCACAGACCTTTACTTTTAGCTTGCACTTTGGAGAAATAAATTCCAAACAGTAGAGGTCCCAGGACTGATCCCTGTGGAACACCACTGGTTACAGGTTTGCTGTTGGAGATGGATTCCCCTATTTTGACTATATGGGTTCTATCAGTGAACCAGTTAGTGACCCATTTAATGATATATGGGTTGATACCTAGATAGGTGAGTTTGTCAATCATGCCCAAGTAGGGGATAGTGTCAAAAGAATTGGCTAAGTCTAGGTAGGCTGTATGCACAGATTTCCCCTCATCAAGGGTGTTGGTGACTTTCTCAAAGAAGTCCACCAGGTTTAACAGGCATGATCTCCCTTTGACAAATCCAAACTGAGTAGGGTCAAGTGTTTGGAGGTTACCAATATCTTTGTTGTTAAGGTTCATGATGATTCTCTCCATGGCCTTGCAGATAAGACTAGTCAGGCTAATAGGTCTATAGTTCCCATGGTCAGTGGAAGCATCACCTTTGTGCAAGGGGATAATGGTGGCCTTTTTCCATTCATCTGGGATGAAGCAAGTGCTTAGGCTATGATTGAAAAGAGTACCCAATGGCATTGCTAATTTTTGTTTGAGCTCACATAGAATGCAGCCTGGGATGGTATCAAGTCCCATGGATGCTGTTTTTTGGCATTTGGAGATACAGGGTAGAGAACAGATGGTAGGCATGACTTGGGGTAAGTGTGATGGGGAAAGGGGAGTGAAGTTTTCACAGAACCTGTCAGCTAACAGGTTAGCAATGTCCACAGGGTCTGTATATGTGGTATCATTAACTATCAGTTTGGCACAAATCTGAGCCTTTCCTTTTTGGTTACGATGTAACTATAGAATGCCTTGTGCTTGTCCTTAGTTGACGAAGCTAATTTGGATTCATAGTTAGCTTTGGTGGACTTCACAAGGAGTCTTATTTGCTTTATTAAGCTGAGGAGGGAGTGTTTCCAGTTTGGGGCTCACTCTCTGTTACTCTTAGACAGCAATTTCTTCCTCTTATTGTAAAGTCTGTTAATGGCAGTTGTCCATCATACAAGTTTGCTTTTCCTTGAGGAGCTTGTTTTGATCCTGTCAGGTATGGCCGTGTCAATGCAGTTGTTCAGGTGTTTGTGTAAAGCATTTATGCAGAACTTGGCATAGTTGCCAGTTCCATCTAAGGGGGGAGATCCTGTGAAGCTATTTATACCTTCCCATAAGAGATTATAATCTGCTTTGGAGAAGTTTTTTAGTTTAGTTTGTGCTATGTGTGTGTGTGTGTGTGGGGGGGGGGGGGGCAGGTGTCATAGTAACTTCGAATGAGCCTGATTTGTGGTCAGATCTCACCAGAGAAGACCTCACAATGGGGGTGCTACAGTGGTCTCCCATATTGGTAAGCACCATATCCAGGTTGTTGGCACCCTTTTTGGGGCTGTCAACTAGCTGTTCCAGGGCACTGCAGTTAATGAGGTTGAGGAACCTTTGGACAAGTGAGTTTCTGCATGAGTAATTTCCCCAGTTAGTGGGTGGGTAGTTAAAGTTGTCCATAATCTTGGTGTTCAGATATATCTTGATAGACTCAAGTAGATCCAAACAGGCAGAGTGGGTGTCCTGATTCATGGAGGGGGACCTGCAGCTAGTGATTTGTTGAGGAAGAATGTAAATGGGCAACACAGATGGAATGTTATGGCGAGTACATAACTTTAATTTACCTATCTCTCCTGAGGTTAAACTGCAGCACATAAGTTTCAAAACAATCTCCTAGATACATTCCTAATATGGAAAAATCAGGAAGTTGTGGCAAAAAAAAAAAAAAAGAAAGAAAAAGCTCGAACTAACATGCAAATCCCAGATAAGCAGATATAAGGTACGCACATCTGGCATTGCCAGAAATCTTCATTTGTATGGGACAGTGACAAGTGGAAACTTCCTGTACCATTTCCCCATATCAACAATATGTGAGACATCTAAATGTCCAGATTTCTGGTATTTCCCAGTGTGATTAGAGTGCATACTTTTTATGGTCGCTTGAAATTTCAGTTTGTAATGTTCATGTTTTCTTGCAAAACTCAGTGGACTGGACATTTGATTTGTTAGTAGTGCACTTTTTAATTAACTAGTAATACTGTGGGGCCATACTTCAGCCAAGCATTACTCACTACAATGCCACATTTCTTTTTTTTCCCCTCTTTTAAAATAAGCAGGCTCAAAGTTTTGTCAATTTTTGAATCACTTATTGTCCTGGCTTTGCTCAACTTGTTTATTTTCTTTAAGTGCAGTTTAGTCTCCAAATTGAATCTTGTTACCCATCGTACAGATTTCAAGAATACTAAAGTAATGCCTGACAGTAATGTCACTCTTACAAATGTCTCTTATAAAGTACTAGAATGAGAGTTCAACCAAAACCAAAACCACAGTTGATTGTAGTAGTGTTGTGTAGTGCTGACTGCAAGCAAGAACAAAACAAAATATATCTGCAATCACCTACACTCCACCAAGATCGCTCCTCTAATAGATTCGCATGTTTGTTCACATGCTTGTGATGAGCCTCATCAGATAAAAACTCATCCCTCAAAGTGAATGTAGTACTAAACACTTCCTGTTCATGTGATAAAAACTAGCCGATGTCATAAAAGTGCATTATGGCAGTTTCTCAGGATGGGTGCTTGGGAAATGTAGTAATTTAAGCCATATTCTGTATCACTATTCAGCAATGCTATCCAGTGTGTTTCCCAACAAAGAAGTTCTGTTTCACCAGCCCTCTTCTCCAAAATCATTTGTCATTTTTTTTTAAAATAAAAATGTTTTAAAATTTTCAAAAGCCATGTAATGCTTGAAAAGGGCATTTCTCATAACCTTAGTTTTTATACTATAGCAGTGTTCCTACATCCTCTTAGATAATTTATGTCTGATTTTTCACACATAAAAACTGGGTCAGAAGTTGTTGCAATGTTAAAATAAACAACATTGCATCAATTAAAATTCAGTTTATCAGAACACTGCAATACTTTAGGAAAATCAACATTGGGTCCTTTGCGAATGTACCAACAAGATCGACAAAGCCACACTAGTCCGTTTCACCAAGGGTTTGTATTCCAATTACAAGCCAGTATTGTTTCTGGATTTAAAGATGAAAGTAAGATGTATTTCTTGCTTGGCTAATTCTGGCTAAAATTCCAATAATGAACACGTGTTCCTGTCTATGATGTGCTGCAAATCATGGGATATATGGGAATTGTATAATTCTAACACCTTGGAGATAGAAGCTCTTGCCCTTACTGTCATAACACTTCCTGATGACCTCAAAATAGGGGCAAACCTGGCATCCATGTTCCTCGTAACATATTCCTGGATGTTCTACAATGACACACTAAAAAAGACCCTGGTTAGAAACATATCCATACGTGTGTGTCCATAATCGTGTGTGCTCTAGAAATGTGCAAACTGGTTGGAATATGTAGAATTCCTATAAATTCCAGAAGACGTCTCATCATCATCCTTGGTCAATTACTTGGCCAGAAATATGCCAGACTTTTGGTCACATTTGAAAGGGAATTCCAAGAAAGTGGTGGTCTGCTTTAAATATGATAAAAATTGTTCCAATGTCTCAAACTAACCTGAATGGTCTCATATGCAGTGCTGTTTGCACAATCTTTTTTCCCCTCCATTCCAAAGAAAACACTTTTTTTTATGAACCACCAAAGAGAAGACTCTATGTCATTTAATGATGACTGGTTAACAGTACAGCTCTGCAATTTCAAAAACGACTGCATGTGTTTGTTAGAAGTCTAGAAAAAAGTAGTACAAGGGGCATTACAATTAAAACGACATTTAAATATGTAAAAGTACATGCAGCAGCACAAATAAAGCTCACATTAATTTAGGTGCCATTGTGGAGTACAGACAACTGCTGCTGCTGTGTGGTTTAAGACAAGCTGGATGCCTGGAGACAGCTATTTAGGATGGGAGATTAGAAATCTGTAAACCTCTAGCATCAGGCAGCATTCTTAACCCCATAATTAGTAATAGAGCAGCGTGACACAAACCTTGTCTCCTTTCTGTAGTCTTCTTTTGAGGTACTGATGTCATAAGGGAGAGATCGGAAACATAGCAGACTTAACCCTACATCGTAGAGGAATGACCACTTACATTGAGAGCTACACGGGGAGCAGTCTCACAGGCCTGGTTCCTCTACTCATCTAACCAAATTTCTGTGACAATATGCCACAAAAACTAAGCCACTAAAATACTTTCAGCACAGCAATCTTTAAATTATGTTTTATGTGGCAACTCCCCCTGCGTGCCTATGTGAGGAGACACTCCAACTTCAAATGTACATATACCAACTCTATGGTTGAGCAACAATGAAAAAAAGTCTAATGTTCATTAGCAGAGAAAGTGATTTCCAGCAAAATTATTTCATGGTGTTTTTACTCAATGAAACCATCTTCTTATGAATGTTTCACTCCCAAGCATCACGGTATTCAAATTATTAATATTGAAATTCTCCTCAAATAGAGAGATTACTAAAATGATAACCTTCAGAGGAATATTTTTCCTACAAAAGCACTTGGAAATTTTCTCTACATATCATTATGTCACATTGTTACAACCATTATAACAAAAAAAAAAATTAGTAGCAATAAACATGCTTTAAACAATGTAAATCGCCATAGATGTTTCTACTTAACACTTCAAAAATTAAGACCTGAGAAATGACTGTCACACTTTCAGAACAATGACATGTCCAAGTGCCAAAAGAGTACATTGAGTGGTGGAAGGTGCATGCTGTTTGGAAGTTGTGCACCTGTCTAATGGTCATGGCATCAGAGTGCAGCTACATACCCCTATGTATTACTTACTGCTAAAAAAAAACAAATCAGGATGGTGAAGTGGCATCTGCCAACGACAATTTGCTGATTTTTATTATGATTTCCCAAACAAATTATCACGTCTCTGTTTGAATTCTGTGAACAGTCTTTGTGATCCTTGGAACTATAAAACTAAGTGTTTAAATGGGAGAATGCATGTCTGAGGCTGTATGAGGTTGTGATACCTTGGAGTGCTTCTCATATGCTGAGGTAGGATAATCAAGTCAATACATAAATACACATATATAAAAAATAAATATAAAGTCAGGAGATATATAAGTAGCAGGGGTAGGGAAGGCACAGCCTCTACACCCACACTCACAGTCAAATCACATGTATATGCACACTCACAGAAACAAACACACACAGTCACATTCATACATATGCACACACACATGCACACAGAGTCATCACGTGCATGTATATGCATACACACATGCACATACACAAACATGCTGGAGTGTGACAGTGAGTTTTGGAATTTACAGTTTGCTTGAATCATGGTTTATTATTTTGAAGTGTTGGAACTTACAACATCAGGTCTTTCACTTCTGATGGAGAGTGTAATGATCCTTAAGATGAATATATATTGCTGCTATAGTTCTACATTTACGAGAAAGCTCTTTTTGCAGCAGTGACCCTTATGACGATTATCTATTGCTGCTATAGTCATGAATGTATGGGAAAATACTCTACATGTCTTTGCAGATTACTTGTATTGGAGCATTCCCCCCACCAAATAATTAGATCTGTTTTGCTAAACAAGATACCATAGTGGGCTAGGGAAGGTAATCTACCTTTATGGTATGTAATATATACTCCACAAACAAGTGACATAGCCTTTGAGTTGATTATAAAGAATGGAAATAGATGTACAACCCTTTCCAAATACAGAAATAAAATTATATTATAAACAAAAGAGAACTGTGCACACAGGCAGCTGTTTCTTCACATAGCAGTCATATGTCTCAAATGTGGGGTTTAATAAAAGGAACTAAATGAGTACCTAAAAAAATAAACAATTAGGCAGTAACAATTTGACAGGAAATGGACACAAAGCTAGCTAATTAAAAAGAGTAATCATTTTCAGAATAAGACAATATATTAAATTGTCAAAACACACAATAAAACCAACAATCTCAGCCACTGAGAACTTACCAGCAGAATACCCAACAATCAAGCAGATGCCCTGGCATACCTTATCTTAAAGTTACAGCTCCATGTTTTGGAAAACATCATTTATAATACTCCTACATAAAGGGAAGAACATCCACTTACATTTCTAACTATAGACCTAGAACAGTTCTATGCAGTTTCTAAAAATCATTAAAAAATGTGTGCACTCATATCTAATGAAATATCACACTGGTAGCAACCATATTAAAAGCACCTATCATGTCATGGTTTCCTGTTGAAAAACAGTTCCCGTAACACCCGTCTTAGTTTTACCAAAACAGTCAACAACTAAAGTAACAAAAGGGACATAGTTTTATCAATCATCTTAGATATAACGTAGGCATTTGACATGGTTTCTCACTAAAACCATCTTTCCCACTCAGTTATGGCCTTGTTTCACAGCTATCTATCAGACAAGCAGCAAACGGTTAAATGCCAATGAAACTAAACTGTTTGTTTTTCCTACCTTTTTCAGCTTGCGTCACACAAGGACTAGTCTTACGTCCCCCTATTATTTCATGTCTTTGCTAACAAACTTTATAAGGCTATCAAATGCACCACAATCATGCAGCACTAACCCTCAACAATCTGCAAAACACCAGACAAGAACCCTTCTCGGCCATAGAAACCTGGTTACTACACGCCATCCTCCATCTCAAACTCAGTAAAACCAAATTAATATTATTCACCCCAAAATACTGTGCACTTCAAACCATTCATCCCCTATTATCTCAGAAGCAATTCATCCTTAGATATTATATCTCATACCAAATTACGGGTCTATATTATAACAACAAACGATCAAATGATCGAACGTTGTTATATCGAACTCTAAAGTTTGAATTCACAAGACATCGAACAACCAGCTGTTCCCGAAAAAAAAAAAAAGACATTAAAGCATTGCATAAAGTAGGGGGCTGTGCCCCCCACACCCCCCTACTTAACTATACCAACTCCGAGATTGCACTAAAGTGCCAAAAATGACAAAGTGATAGAAGCTGCCAAGTGACTTCTTTCCCAGGGAAAGAATTTGCTTATATGTCTCTTCATTTTGCCTTTTCGACATTTCAATTTTGACCAAGACACCTTCGACAAAGTGCATCTTCAGTCATCTGATAGGAACCCCAAATTGCATGGTGTCATAATAAATGAAAATATGAAGTCCGATGGCTGCATACTATAACTCATTAAAAATGCCTTCAACCACCCCAAAATAACAAACAGAACTCATGTTACAACCAAGCTGCAAGATTTACTGCCAACTTTCCTTCCTGCTACCAGCATTGCACAGCCTTCAAGCAACTGAAATGGCTATAGTCTCCCCATTACTTTTCCTACCCACAATTACTAACCCACCCATACTTTAATCACCAGGAAACTGCCTGGAATTAAACCCATCCTTCAGCACTTCCCATCAAGTCAGAGAACTATGCACCAACAATAAAGTTCTTCTAATTACAGCAAAATCAAACTATTCTGCTGGTGACATACTCTGTCTCAACTATGTTGCCAAACTAAATCCATCTCACTCGTAAACTGCCAATACAACTTAACACTGAAACAAGTCCTGGCTATATTCATGTCTTACTCCTGAGTTCCCCCCAAGACCTTATTTCCCACTTTGGTTAAGCTCACAGGCCTGTATTTCCCCATATTTTTCCTGCTTCCCCATTTTGAATAGTGCCACAGTTCCCGCTTTCCCCATTTGGGAATAGTGCCACAGTTCCTGCTTTCCCCATTTGAAATAGTGCCACAGTTGTTGTCCAGAATGCTGGCACTTCTTTTCTATCCATTTGTCTGTTAAAGTTTTCAACTGGGGGTCTACCAACACACTGAACAGATTTCTGAGGACTCGGGAGACAGCCTCTTGGTTCTTGTATTTTATCCTCCTGAACAGCACACATTTCTCTTCGTACCTTCTCTCTGTAATCTTCCATCTGTCTGCTGTTCTTTCATTCCACCCTCCCTCTCAGCATGACAGACTCGTATCATTTACATTATCATGGTGTGTCTGATAGACACAGGTATGACTTTAGAAACAAATACCACACTGAGACTGTCCTCATATGAGTAAAATGTGTGACATCCTTCCTCTGGGAAAGTAATCAAAGAGCCTCAATCCTCACCACTGACACCTGTGGGGAATGCCCACTGAGAGGATAACATGTACACACACAGTATCGCCAGATGCCGCTCATGCATCAAGCACAATTTCCATTAAGAGCACACTGGGAACACAGTCAGTCTGAGGCTGGTTTCTCCCTCTTTCTCCAGATTCCCAGTAAGACTCCCCAGTGTCACATCTATAGAGTTGAAATTTTATCTGAGTGTCCAAGCCAAGACCTCCAGCACCATCTCTGTCCAACAAGTGATTCTTGTCCCTGGCCAAGTAGCTGACCCATGCATTCTTGGAGATTTGATTTACACAAACACACACACACACACACACACACACACACACACACACACACACACACACACACACACACACACACACACACGCACACACACACACACACCTGGGAAAGGGGGCACAGTTTTACTAGCTATGCCCCTTCTGCCCAGACTATAAGGTAGATTCCACCACTACCAGACAGTCCTGTCAACTATCTTAAGGCCCTTACAAGGGTACCCAATACACTGAATGAAATTAATAAAGCTGCGGTGGTACAGCGGTAGCATTGTTGCCTCACACCAAGGGGTTCTCCTGTTTGATTCACAGCTGGAGTGCCTTCTGTGTGGAGTCTGCATGTCCTCCTCGCGGTCGAGTGGCCTCCGAAAGACATGCATGAATGGGCGTGCCTTCGCTGAAGGTTGGGTGTCGGGCTGGCAACTCGGCACCATAGAAAAATCTACTGCCATTCATTAGCAGACTGGAGTTCCGCTGTGGCGACCCCTAACCGAGAAAAGCCGAAAAAGACAACAACAACAAATGGTAGTTTGACCAACAGCAAGGCTGTTAGGAGTGGCCCACACAGTGTCACCAAATAAATATGCAAATGCTCTCAGAATTTTAATATCTCTACAAAGGTCAGCCACAATGAAAGGTTTAAATATATTTAATTATAAATAATAAAAGAACAATACAATATTGAATATCTATTGTCAGTGACATCAGCGTTCAAAATGACAGGAAATATTTGAAATGACATTAAAGGACAGACTCACTAAAGAAAAATAAAATGTAAACTAAGTTTCACTATATTCCTTAGTGAGTCTAAGAATTACTATTACCTACTTACTTAGTAGATCAAGGCTGATGATGTGCTGAGTGGTCCTTGTTGTTGACAGGCCCAAGACAGAATTCAGAATGCTCAGGCTCAGTAAGACTTCTCAAAATAATATGTAAATTATTACTTGTGAAAGCAACCAAGTATGTAATATTCTTTTACTACTGGGAGCATCCACTTTTTGTGCAAGAAAAAAAATATTTAAAAGGCAGAGCTGTCCATCCTGTCTGTGTTATATCATGCCAATGGATGCCAAGACAGAAGAAAAAGACTGCAGGAAGGAAAAAACCTACCCTGGTTGGAACCTCTTAAACTGTTGCATCTTTTTCCGACTGCTTACAGAGCTTGAAATGATGTTCTTATTTTGAATAAAGAGAAACACAGCTAATTAAATACAAAAATAATCAATCAGTCAAACAAACAAAGGTGCAGTTTTATGTCATTTACTACTTACTAGCTTTCAGGTACCATAACATCAATGGTTATCAAATTGCATATCACCTTGTCAAGGTAAAAAGTGTTAGACTGAATTTATAAAATAGAACAGTGAAGTAAATAAAACCCTGTCACCTGAGAACCATGACCCAGAAAGAAAAATGCAGAACTGTCACAAAGCACAAGTACGTGCAGTACGCTAACAATGAAAACGAAACGCTGTTTCAGTCACAACTTGAGTTGCACGAGGCACCAGATGAATTTGGTGACATACGGAGCAAACAGACTTAACTGGTTTTGTCCACAATGCTTGTTAGGAATATTATGGTACTAAACAACAGAACTTGTATATAAAACATGGGGCCAGAAAAAAAAATATTGAAGCAGAAGAACTGCAACATGATTTTGTAAATAGGTCCACATAAACTGTGTTTCTCAGGTGGAAAGATGCTTATTTCCATCAGATGAAACCTGCATTTTATTGTGAAAGGAGAAGGACTGTAACATAATGCCAAAATCAATGCACTCAAAATGCAAGAGAAACAGAAAGACATTGCAACATCCTGGGAAGTGTTGAATATGTTTGAATACTAGCTAGCAATCTATGTATCTGTCTGTATATCTATATCTGGGCTGCTGCTGACCTCCCACAATGGGGTACACAGGGAAACACAATCACTGAAGGTAGTGAGTCACATAAAGACTAGGAATTAAGGAAATATAGGAAGTAGGAAAACATGCAGGAGAATACCTGGAATGTTAAGGCAGAAATAATAAGGAAGGGGATTAGGTAATATTTTTGGTGTAAGACCCTGCTTGTTTTCTGAGAGAGAAATGCAGAAAATGAGGTAAGTAAGTGAAATGTAAGATGGGAGTTAGTCATAAACAAAACATATGTTTCAGTCAGACATAGATGAACACAACAAACAAAACATACATAACCAGACGTGACATAACTGGAGGCTATAGCACAATCACTAGAATATACATACAAACAAAGGATGGACAATATTATATGAGGTTGTGACAACAAATTATGGTGAAAGACATAGTAAGATGAGGAAAATAAAAATGCATATGCATGCAATAAATGTGAAAAAAATAATAGTGCTGTGTGTGCCAGGCCAAATACATGATTCCCATTACAAAGCCATAAGACAGGCAACTAAGTATTGACTATGTATACTACACTCACATTCAGGTACACTACACTCACATCCAGTGTAATAATATATTTTAAGCTCATGTGGTATGACTGACCAGCATAATGAACTCTACTGCAAATAGCTGTTCAGATAATTCCCAGAACTGTAAAGGCACATGTGAAAGCTGCCGGCCCAGCCAGCTAGAATTTTATAAATAATTTGATGTCATTTTTGAATAGTAATATGATATTGTATGCTTACCTTAGAAATGTAAGAAAAAGTACAGTTTTGTACCTACCATAAATGTAGATGTTCGAGGATTCCGCCCCAGATGTCAGAAGACCCAAAAAAAACACAAACACAAAAAAAACCAAAAAAAAATATATATATACACAATATATATAAAAATATAATAATGTAAAAAACTCTACACAACCACCCACACGAAACACAGGGGGGAGGAGAGAGGGTAATTTGACTGCAGCAAGGGAATCCTCGAACATCTACATTTATGGTAGGTACAAATAGAATCCCAAAGCAGAGGTAAGCAGCATAAAAAAAAGTAGCAGGAGCTAAAGTAACAACCTGTAAAACAAAACAGCTGTGGCAACCCCAGTCTAGTCTTAGATAGGCAGGTTAGGGTGATAAGAGAAGAGAAAAACTGTATCCAAGTAGCTGCTTCTAGCTCCAGAATTTAGTTGCCACCCCCCCTTAGAAATGCTGTGAAGTGGCAGCCCCCCTAGTGTGGAATGAGGCCTAATCCCAGCTGGAACCTTTGCCATGAAGGGATAACAAAAATGCAATGCAAAAGCCAATCCACCTAGAAATAGTTTGTTTTGACACAGGCTTGCCCTGTGAACTCAAAGCAAAAGAAACAAGTAACTGCTGAGACTGCCTAAAATTCTTAGTCCTGCTCAAATAATACATCTAAAGTGTGCAAACGTAGGCAAATGAATAGTTTGGTTTAAAGCCACACTAGAAACCACCTTAGGCATAAAGGAAGGATTACCCTATCCTTATGGAAAATCAAAAGGGCTCTACTGCAACTCAGACACCCTTCTTGCAGAAGTAATAGCCAACAGAAAAGCAGTCTTCCATGACAAATATTTCAATTCAGCAGTAGCTGCAAAATTGAGATCCCAAGCAGGAGTAGGTCTTATATTCTTTGCCCCTCTAAGAAACTGAAGGTGGGTCACAATCATAGTGAGCTGAAATTGCTGCAGCATATGGAAGAGAAGGACAAACCTTTGTCCAATAATTCAGTAAGATATTGAAGAGCCACACTCAAATTATAATCACATTTAAAACTTGTTGAGGTTGAAGCTTGACATTGAGCAGATGACCGTCCTTCTGAGATAACAGATGAGGAATCAGAGGTAAAGGCCATGGAGGAGGCCAATCTGGAGCTATCAAAATCATCCCCTGTCTTGTCTGACCTTTAATAATACCTTTGGAAGAAGAGGCAGAGGTGGAAAGGCATAGACATGAAGGTTTTTCCAACTGAAAGACAGAGCATCCACTTTCCAAGCTGTGCTATGTCTGAGTTCCCCATGACTGTCAATTTCTTTTCTGAAATACATGAGATCCAGTTTTCCACTGGGGGATCCATGATTTGTCTGCTAAATACATCTGCTAGGAGTTCTGTGCTCCTGGCAGAAATTGCTTGCCTGCATAGAGGATAAGAATGTGTTCCTTGCTTGTTGATGTACCACATGACAGTTGTGTTGTCTGTTAGACTGGACTGCTAACATCTCCTTCATGTTGATATGTAGATGCTGGTCTTGTAGGGCCACTTGTCTTTCCATCCACTTTCCATTTAGATGAGCTCCCAAGCAGTGTCCGAGGCATCTGTCGTTAAAATACCACAAAAGAATTCCTTTGGCAAGGTATTGTGAATGACAGTGTTGAAATCTTGGCAGTGCTGTGTCCATACATTTTTTTGAGATACCATTGCAGCTTCCTCATATGCAGTTTGTTTGAAGGAAGCAGCACCAGAAAAAGATGCCATGAACCCTATGCTTGAAGGACTGTCCTTGCAGTCAGCACGGACTGATGAGATAGTTGAGCATGTCCTGAGAGGGTACTATAGACTGGACTTTATTTATTTCACAGAATACCTAGGCATCTTAGCACTGCTAATGACATATTCCAGATGCTGTAGAAACTTGCTTGTGAGCCTCTTTTCTTTGTGGATGAGGAGCACCCATCTGTCTTGCATTAGATAGACTTGTCCTCCATTTTTTTTTTTAAAACTGCTTGCACAGGCGGTCCAAACAACACATCAGACTGTAAAGGAGCATCCAAAATCCTGGTCTTAACATGCTCAGCTAAATTCTGATCCTTCAACCAGGAGCAATTCTTTACACCAATACCTTCCCAAAGCATCCCCACCTTATTTTTCATTCAGAAAGGAGATAATTTTTGATATTTCAGCATATGACTGAAAAATTCAAACGCCCTCATGGCTAGAGTGGAAGAAGTACAAAACATCCCACCACCAACACACACACAGGAGGAATAGCTAGGGTGCTGGGGTGCTAAAAACAAGAATTCCCCCTTTTCCTTTCCTGGAATCAGAGTAATCCTGGCCCCATTTAAAAAAGTCCTCATGGAGTGAAAGAGTCTCTGAAATGAAAAAAAATCAGGAGGAGGAAGCTGTAGGAGTGGAATCATCCACATCAGAATCAGAATAAGTAGAACACTGTTCAAAACTATCAAACTCCTGTTCCACCCTAGGCCTCTTATCAGGGGGGCATAAACCTCCTATCAGTAATCAAAAAATCTTCTGCCATTTTATTTATATGTTTCTTAGGCACAGAGCCCGAAATGCTGTATCTGCTGAGACTCCATAGAGACTCCTGGCAAAACCTAAACAAGGTATACACAATGTATGATAACTATATGTTCTGTACTGAGCTTCAAGATTGTAACCACAGTGCACCCTGCTGGAAAAGAGCAGAAAATGTGTATAACCTATATGCCTATGTAAATGTGTCATCTGATGTTGTTAATCTTCGTTCATTCCTTACTGATTGGTTACCGGTTCCGTCCTCGGAATCGAGCTGGCCTCATACCAAGCTCGCATCAGCCAAAAACTCTCGAGCCAAGATCCTACCCAGAATGCTCTGCTCCCTGTTACCTCAGATCTCGTTTGCCATGTTGCTGTACAGCCGTGTCAAGCCACTCTCTTTCAGCTAAGTGAACAATTTTTTGAAGTTTTTCTATTGTTAGTGTTTAAAAAGTTTTTAATCCGTTATGATCTATATGCTCCTACCCTATCACATCTTTAAGACTCTCTCCCTATAGTTTTTTCCCTTTTTCTTACCTTTGCAGTAATTCTCCATTACCATCATTGGTAATCCTTCTTCTCTCCCTTTCTTACCCTTCTGGGTAGCTTTCTTAACTTCTTGGTACTGTCGTTCTTCTCCCTTCATATCATTATGTCGGATAAGAAAAGTAGTGATGGTTTCAAACAATGTATGGAATGCGGCCGTGAGTTACCACTTTATGATGGCCATGATTTATGTATCTGCTGCTTGAATGTCTCCCACTTTTCAGTGGACCCCCTGTGTGGGATTTGTAGAAATGTTTTGACCAGGACTCTAAATCAAAGGAAGAATAAATTAATTCTGAAAGGCCTTCTTAAACCTCCTTTCTGCAATGGTATCTCTGGGTTGGAGGACTCACCCCCTACTGCTAAACCCCATAAGAGGCATTCTTCTTCTTCTTCCTCGAGGTCACTCACTTCATCTCCCTCTGGAGATTGCAAGGAGTCGACTCACAAAAAGGTAAAAATTTTGAGCATGGCACTGCCATCTGTGGTCCTTTCGGCCCCAGCCTCGGCACCGCCCCAGTTGATTCTTACTCCAGCTATGTCCTCTTTATCGCCAGTGGCACCTGAGTTCCCAGTGCAGACACTTACGGCTCCGACAGTTTAGTCGCAGTCTTTATTGGCACTGTCTCTACAGGTACAGTCTTGTTTGGCACCACTGGTGCAGACTCCTTCGGCTCCATCCTTGCCAATGCTGGCAACCTCTGGGATACTGTCCTCTATGGTGCAGACACGTTCTGCACCAACATGTGGTTCAGTGCAGTCTCTTTCAGCACTGTCATTATCGGTGCAGACATCCTCTTGATGGCACCATATTCATCAGTGCAGACATTTGCCAAACCACCCTTTATGGTGCAGACACACTTGACACTTACGGTGCTGCCTTTGTCAGAGCAGATAACCTCAACGCCATTTTCCTTGGTGCAGACACCCTCGGTTCCCAGCTCTGCACCACATGAACTAGCAAGAACTAAGTACTCTCCTTCCTTGGATCCATTTGTGGGAAGCCAATATAGCCCATTTTTAGAAAGGCCAGAATCTCCTTCAGGTCTCTCTATGAGGTCGACCAGGATCCTCTCAGAACAGGATGTGTTGCAGCTTGACGACCAGTTGGTTGTGGCCAGGGGTCTCTCTCAACCATCTAAAGCTATGTTCCCTCTTCCAGGTGACTGTATTTCTCCACAGACTCCAACTTACACTCCTCCTTTGACTTCCAGGGAAGCATCGAAGCCCTTTCCTCCAACAGCAGCTTCCCTTCCTTTGACACCAAAAGTGGACCTCACTTTGGAGCCGCAGTCATCCTTGTGGCTATCGGTGCACTGGGTACCAGGCTCTTCTCAGGCTAGTGGCTGTACTGTGGGGGTAGGCATTCTTGGTTCTTCCCCAATTTTTTCAATAACACCCACCAGGAATCCTCCTCCCCTCATGCTCCACAGTCCTCTTAAGACTCCTGGTCTGGGAGTCAGCTCGTCAGAGCGGGGTGTGACCCCGGGTCTGAGGTTGTCATGCTCAGTTCCGGGCTCCCATCCCTCTTCAGGTGGTCCGGCCTTCCAGGCCATGGAAACGGCACTTGTCTTCACTGGCAAACCCTCCCTGTCAGAGTCCTCACTCGCCCTGTGCCGCAACTGTCTCAAGCCACAACCACCAGACACTGGGCACAAGGGCCTCAGGTTTCTTTCCCTCTCCCCTCAGGAGATCCCCTCTTTGCAATCTTCCCAGAGCTCCCCACTGAGGAAGTTCCTTGCAAGGCTTCATGCAAGAGGAAGCACATGGACTCCACTGAGGAGTCTTTGACCAAAGTTACGGACTTTGATGACAAGGAAGGGTCCCCATGGTCACCCTCTGATGAGGTGTCCTTTGGTGACATCCTTGAGATCCTAAGATGGAGGGGCGACTGGAAGTTCTCCAACCCTTTCTCAGAGGAATCCATATTCCTGCAGGCCTTTTGTGCCCAGCACCCTACCACCTGGGTTACTGCACTGGCCGATGAGCTTGTCCACCTCATCGTCCAGTGTGCATAGAAGACTCCTGACACCTTGGAAGCTATACTTCGGAGGCCTGACAAGATTTTATCTCCCCCTACTGAGCATCCCTATTGGTCAAGAGGTCTTCCAGTAGATGACATGGTGGTGGCTGCAACCAAACAAAACTTGGCAGAAGACAGCTAGACTGTCCATCTGCCCAACAAGGAGTCCTGGGCAATAGATAGACTCACGAAGTGTGTGTTTGCTTTATCGACCTTTGCTGTAAGGTCCTTGAACTACTTGGCACACTTTACAAGTCTTCAGAGGGACCTTATCAACCAACTCTCTGAAACCTTGGCAGGAGCTGTTTCTGATGAGGTGCACGACAATGTAGTTTCTCAGATAGCAACCCTAGAATCGATAATCAATTCTTCCATGTGCCTTATTTCACATGCAATGGAAGGAGCATCTAGAGAGGCAGGCACAGGTATAGTCATGAGACGTCATGCCTGGATGTGCCTTTGCAACTTTGTGGACTCTTAAGGCTTCCTTTATGAATGCCCCTATCGAGGCTGCCTCATTGTTTGGCCCTAAGGTTAGAGATATGCTGGCAAGGTGTGAACAAAATGGCAAGACCCCATCTGCCATTGGTGTCTGACACTCCACCTCTCAATGATTCTACTCTAGAAATCAGAGGAGCAGGAAGATGTGGCACAGAAAATCACAGGGCTCTTTATGTGATGCACGTACCGAGTTCTCCCCTAGAGGCAGAGGGGGAAGCTCCAATGGAAGATGCCCCTTTCGGGACAGGGGAGGTCTGCAAAACCAAGGTTCGAGAGATTCTTTCTCTGGGCAACCCTACTAGCTCTCCGGAAGTGTTGCCTGACTGCTCACCTCTGGAAGAGATCGGGGGTCATTTTTCCATGGACCCCACTGCCTAGTAAACCATAACAATCTTGGGTACAATGGATAATGTCCAGAGGCTATCGCATCCCCTTCCATCTCTGTCCCACCTCACCCAGAGTCATACCTGACATCCCACCCAGTCAAAGGGAAGCAGCACATGAAATCCAAAAGCTGCTACAAAAAAGAGTAATCCCAACAGTCCCCCCAGACCAGATAGAATCCGTTTTTTACTCAAGGTTCTTTTTAGTGCCAAAAAAGACAGGGGACTGGAGACTGATTCTTGATCTCAGCATACTAAACCAATTTGTAAAAACAGAGAAGTTCCGGATGGCCACAGTTCAGTCTATCCTTCCTCTTCTGGTAGAAGATGATTGGATGTTCTCTGTAGATCTTCAAGACGTGTATTACCATATAAAAGTAGACAAGGCTTCAGAGGGACCTTATCAACCAACTCTGTGAAATCTTGGCAGGAGCTGTTTCTGATGAGGTGCGTGACAACGTAGCTTCTCAGATAGCAACCCTAGAATCGATAATCAATTCTTCCATGTGCCTTATTTCACATGCAATGGAAGGAGCAGCTAGAGAGGCAGGCACAGGTATAGTCATGAGACGTCATGCCTGGATGTGCCTTTGCAACTTTGTGGACTCTTAAGGCTTCCTTTATGAATGCCCCTATCGAGGCTGCCTCATTGTTTGGCCCTAAGGTTAAAGATATGCTGGCAAGGTGTGAACAAAATGGCAAGACCCCTGTCTGCCATTGGTGTCTGCCACTCCACCTCTCAATGATTCTACTCTAGAAATCAGAGGAGTGGGAAGATGTGGCACAGAAAATCACAGGGCTCATTCTGTCATGCATGTACCGAGTTCTCCCATAGAGGCAGAGGGGGAAGCTCCAATGGAAGATGCCCCTTTCGGGGCAGGGGAGGTCTGCAAAACCAGGGTTCCAGAGATTCTTTCTGTGGGCAACTCTACTAGTGCTTCTGAAGTGTTGCCCGATTGCTCACCTCTGGAAGAGATTGGTGGTCATTTTTCCATGGACCCCCACTGCCTGGCAAACCATAACAATCTTGGGTACAATGGATAATGTCCAGAGGCTATCACATCCCCTTCCATCTCTGTCCCACCTCACCCAGAGTCTTACCTGACGTCCCACCCAGTCAAAGGGAAGCAGCAGCACATGAAATCCAAAAGCTGCTACAAAATAGTCATCCCAACAGTCCCCCCAGACCAGATAGGATCCGGTTTTTACTAAAGGTTCTTTTTAGTGCCAAAAAAGACAGGGGACTGGAGACTGATTCTTGATCTCAGCACACTAAACCAATTTGTAAAAACAGAGAAATTCCGGATGGTCACGGTTCAGTCTATCCTTCCTCTTTTGGTAGAAGATGATTGGATGTCCTCTGTAGATCTTCAAGATGTGTATTACCATATAAAAATGGACAAGCACTCAAGACGATACCTCCGCTTCCACATAGGAGCCAGTCACTACCAATTTCGAGCACTGGCCTTCGGTCTCTCTACAGCCCCAGAGTGTTCAACAAATGCATGTCAGTGGTCATTGCTCACCTGTGACTTCAAGGATTCCAGGCGTTTCCATACCTAGATGACTGGCTCCTTACCACCCCCACCAAGAGTCTACTGGAAGAAGACCTAGACTACACTCTTCTCACAGCTCAGCCCCTGGGAATCACTATAAACTGGGAGAAGTCCAACAAGAAACCGGCACAATCTTTAGAATTCATTGGGGTTCTGTTGGACATGAGGAATTGCACAGAATCTCTTCCGGATCACAGACTTCAAAGAATAAGACAACAGGTTCAGCCACTAATCTGTCACCATAAATCCTCTCCTTGGTCCATACTCCAACTCTTGGGGTCGATGGCAGCCTCGATCACCATTGTTCCTCTGGCCAGATTCCACATGAGATTTCTTCAGTGGCTACTTCTCACTCAGTGGTACCCTCTACAACATCCTTTGTCCTTTCAGATAAGTGTAATTCAGAGATGCAAGCAAGATTTGCTCTGGTGGATGTCTCAAAATCCCCAACAATGGTCTCACCCCTTCAGTCCCCATCAGCCGAAAGCCATGGTAACCACAGACACCTCCCTGATGGGGTGGGGGGCTATGTCAGGGAAACTCGGTTCAAGGCACCTGGTCGGAGACAGAGGCCTATTTGCATATCAATGTCCTGGAACTGAGGGCGGTGCTATTAGCGTTGCAATCATTCCACTCGATCCTTCCATCAGGGACTATTACGATCCAGTCAGACAACATGTCAGTGGTCTGGCACATCAACAAGCAAGGGGGCACCAGATCTTAGCCATTATTCCAAGAGGTCTTGAGAATATGGCAATAGGCAATAGCTTCCAACCACTTTCTAATTGCAACACATATTGCCCGGGCACTCCAACGTGATAGCGGACAAATTGAGCAGGTGCGTTCTACAACCTCACGAGTAGTCCCACAATCCTCTGATAGGGGCAAAAATTTTCAACCTCTGGGGCCAGTCTTGCTGTGACCTATTCGCGTCCCCAGTCAACTACAAGTGCAGCAACTATTTTGCCCTGATCCCCCTCGGGGACAGTCACTGAGAGACGCTGTAGTCCATGCTTGGCCCTCAGGTGTGCTTTATGCTTATCCTCCTCTACCCCTCATCTCCCAATTTCTGAAGAAAGCTCAGCAGTTGAAGAGTAAATTGATCCTCATTGCTCCACATTGGCCTCGACAAGTTTGATTCCCCTTCCTCTGGCTTCTCCTGCTAGATCGACTATGGATTCTCAATCCATCCCCAACATTGATATCCCATCCGCAGGGTCTGACTCACCTCACTCTAACAAACCTGAAGCTGAGAGCTAGGTTTTCCACTTCCTATGATTGCTAGGCAGGATAACTCTCTTTCCTGGCATGCAATATTCTTATTGCATCTCATAAATCATCCACTAGGCTAATCTATCTCAACAAATGGAAAAGGTTTATATTATGGGCAGTGAACAAACAATTGGACCCCTTGTCAGCCCCAGTTTCGGTGGTATTAGATTACTTATCAGATCTTTTTCAATCTGGGATGTCAGTCTCTATTATTTGTGTTCATTTAGCTGCCATTTCTAATTTCCACAATGGCTTTCAGGACTCTTCACTCATGTCACACAGACTCTGTAAGACTTTCTTGAAGGGCAATTTTCACCTAAAACCTCCTTTTAGAGAACCAGTACAACCTTGGGATTTGGCCTTGGTTCTACAAGCCCTATCTGCCCCTCCCCCTTTGAACCTGCATCTTCATGTGACTTAAACTATCTCTCTTGGAAAACTTTGTTTCTGGTTGCAGTCACATCGGTCAGATGTCTGTCAGATCTTCAAGCCTTATGCATCAAATGTCCCTACCTTATTTTCCATAAGGATAGTGTATCACTGAGAACTAATTCTTGCTTTTTACTGAATGTGGTGTCAGAGTGGTCTATCAACCAGAGTATTGACCTCCCAGTATTTTTTCCTAGCCACTCTAACAGGGGAGAGTATTGCCTGCCCTCCGTAGATGTTCACAGACAAATACGATTTTATCTGAACAGAACAAAATCTACCCGTAAATCAGACCAACTATTTCTGGCCTTTTCTGTACCAAGGCTAGGTCATCCTGTCTCTAAAGTTACATTGGCATAATGGTTGAGAAATTGCATTACCTTCATCTACAATAAGAACATCATAACCTTGATTCACAAAGTGAAAGCCCATTCTACAAGGTCAATGGCAACTTCAGCAGCTTTCTATGCTAAGGCTTCCCTCAATGATATTTGCTCAGCTGTGACTTGGGCCTAACCCCATACTTTTATTCTTCATTACAAATTGGACTTGGCCTCTAGAGGAAGAGCTTCTTTTGGTTCCATGGTGCTCAGGAATGCCCTTCCATGAGGGCCGCCCAGGGATACAGGTAGCTGGGGACTCTGTCCCATCAGTAAGGAATGAATGAAGATTAACAACATCAGATAAAGAAGTTATGTCTTACCATAACATTCCATCTGTGTTGTTGATCTTCATCCATTCATTACTCCACACCCTCCATCCCCCTCCAAAGGTTCTTGGTTGATCTCATATGCTCCTTTTTCCCATCATTGTAGGTCTGTTATGACCAGAGGTAGCCTCTACTTTTGTCTATCAACTTGCAAACTCGAGCTGAGGTAACAGGGAGCAGAGCATTTTGGGTAGGATCTTGGCTCGAGAGTTTTTGGCTGATGCGAGCTTGGTATGAGGCTGCCTCGGTTCTGAGGATGGAACTGATAACCCATCAGTAATGAATGAATGAAGATCAACAACACAGATGGAACGTTATGGTAAGACATAACTTCTTTTTTTCTTATTAGTAGCTGGAACATACAGCGTTAACTTGCAAAACTCTAAGAAAATAAGTTGACAAGTAAAGAGTTTTACAATATACTATAAAGTTAGTTTATCTCAGCTAAGAGACAGAATGTCTGCAGCTAGAAATTCTTTCTATTATCTGGAAACAGAAATAATTACTGGTTTCCAAGGTAAAAGTTTTACGATTTCCAGTTCCAGGCAAGTTTCTAAGAGACAAGTATTCTTGACACTGAGGTGTTATATTTTAAGTTCCTGTTGGCCTGGAAACTAAAAGCAGAGTTGACAAGAATGATGTAATCTGAGATGACCCAGCAGAAATGTTTGTTAGTATCTTAAGAACTATCTCAGAGACAAAGTCTGTGTATTTTTTATCTTGTTCTGGACCTGTAAACATCCTCTCACCAGCACTTGTCTTTACTCTGTAAGTAAGACTGAGATCATGGTATTTTTTTAGAGATGGGTTTCCAGGTAGTAGCTAAGGTTCTTGCCACCCCTATAGTGCCTTTTTTAGGTGGTGTTCCAAAGATTAAATTACCACGGTAACAGTTATAAATAAATACAATCTGAGGGTCATGCTGCTCAACACTAGAAGTCTAAACCTCAAGATGCACTCACTCAAAGCACTGCTCAAAATGGATAACATTGACATTTATGCTGTAATGGAGACCTGGTTGAAGCAGCAGAAAGCACCCCTGCGCTATCAGGCTATAACTCATTCCACACCTTTTGGTCCCAGAACATGGACCAAAGCTCCAAAGGCAGTAGAGTCTCCCTATTCATAAAGGATATGCACACCTCCAGACTAGTAGCACAGTATAACACATCTGAGATACTCCAGGTACAACTAATATTGAGTAAGATGCCAATTCAGGTCATAGCCTGCTATAGGTCCCCAACCATGTCCCAATAATCTCACTCCACATTCCTAAATGCCCTGGAAACTATTAAGATCCAACCCAACACTCATACTAGGTGACTTCAACTACCCCTCCATTTACTGGGAAAACTACTCATGCACCAATGCACTGGTCCAACGCTTACTGGAATTCATCAATTCCAATGTGCTGGACCAGCTCATTCTTACCCCCACTAGAGGAAGCAACATCCTTGATCTGGTTATTACTAACATGGGCAACCGTTGCTGTACACCAATAGTCAATTCCTCTCTGGTTATATCCGACCACAAACAAACCATGGAAATTCACATCTCACCCCCCCCCACCCCCGCAAAGGTATCCACCATGAAAAGCTTCTCCAAAGCTGACTTTGGACTCCTTAAAACAGAGGTGGCTAACTTCATGGCACCCATGCTAATGGAAAATAGATGCATGACTGCTGAATCATACACCAATGTGCTGTACAAACATGTGCATAAATGCTTGGAACTAGCCATGCCCAACAGAACCAAGACACTATCCTCCTAAAAAGGAAACCATCTGATGGTCCCCTGCCATTAATAAACTCTACAACAGAAGGAAGAAACTATTGCAGAAAAAGGTGAAGTCCCAAGACTGGAAAAGTTTCCTTATTAGCCTCAGCAAAAAGTTGAGATCTCTCATCAAAACCTTCAAAGCGAGCTATGAAGGCAGAATTGTGGCAGACACTAAAAACAACCACAAAGCCTTCTATAGTTATATCAAAAATCTCCACGGCAATAACCAGATTTGCTCTGAGTTACTGCAAAATGGTACCTCCTATACTGAGCCAACAGATATTACCAATATACTGGCCGACAGATTCAGTGCCAACTTTACCCTTCTCCCCCCCCCCCAAAGGACCACTCTCAATACTGGAAGAATGCCAGAAACCACACAGGTTAAAGCTGCATTGTCCAAGGGCAAGAATACAGTTTCCATGGAACCCAACAATATCCCTGGCTGTATTCTACATGAATTCCAAAGTGAACTGGCACCACATCTGTGTGCCTTGTTCACTCACAGCCTCAACTCAGGCTTTGTCCCTACTGAATGGCTCACTGCTACAGTCATCCCTCTCCATAAAGGAGGAGTCACTACAGACCCTGGAAATTATCGCCCTATTAGCCTGATGAGTCTGATATGTAAGGTTATGGAGCACACCATCATGGACTTAATTAACAAGGATATAGAGAATTTCCAAACTCTAGATCCCACACAGTTTTGTTTTGTGAGAGGTAGATGATTCCTGTTCAACCTGGTTGACTTCATTGAGTCAGTCACCAGAGGTGTGAATGAGGGTAAGGCAGTTCATACAGCCTCCCTCGATCTGGCCAAGGCCTTCGATACCATTCCTCACTCATGAATTATTGATAAACTCACCAAACTAGGCATCAAATCCTATATCATTAGGTGGGTTGAAAATCGGCTCACAGATAGAACCCACAGTGTGAATGTAGTGGACTCCAAGTCAGACTGTCGACCAGTCACGAATGGAATCCCACAGAGATTGGTCCTGGGTCCTCTCCTGTTTGGCATCTACTTCTCAGAAGTCCAGGCCAACACAGAGGGACTCTGGCTGACCAAGTCCATAGACGACTGCAAGCTGAGAGTCATTATTAACTCCCCACATGATGCAGACACCCTACAGAAAGCAATGTCTGGTGTCAAAACCATGGCCTTAAGCTTAATGCCAAAAAATGCATTGTCATCCCCTTTGGGAAAAACTCAGTTCCCACTAATTACCACATCAATGGGAGCCCACTGAACACTGAAGGTGTTATAAGAGATCTGGGGACACAGGTTGACAGCAACCCCTCCTTCGACCACCACATTTCCACTGTGGTCAGAAAGTCCTTCTGTGTGGCACATCTCATTACCAAGAGTTTTGCATCCAGGAAGAAAGCGGTCATCATTTCTCTACTCTTCCCTCATTAGATCACTCATAGAGTGTAATGGCCCATTTGGCATGTACCTCACTAGACACCTACAACACCTGGAGAGACCACAAAAGTACCTCATGAAGAGAATCCTAGGCCTTAAACACACGTCCTACATGGACAGACTCAAAAAACTCCAGCTATTCTCTGTCTCATATCATCTACTAAGAGGCGATCTCTGCTTGACTTACAAAGCCATGTCTGACCCAGCTCTGTTAGAAATGCTTCATCTAAAGAAATCCCAATCCTGTCACACCACATGCTCCAGAGACCTCAACCTCATTGCCACAATCAACAGAGCATGCCGGAGGGATAGGTTCATAACCCAGAGACTGCCCATGCTCTGGAATAGACTTCTCATACATGTCCAGCAGAGCACCTCACTGGCCCTCTTCAAGAGAAATCTTGATGAGTGAATGGGAAATGGAAAGGTAACCCCCAGGATCACACCAGTGGCTCTACTTGATAGAGGCACTGGGAACTAATGTCGGGTGGCATGATGCCAGGGCACTTCTATGGGCTAAGTTTGTAAAGGCTCTAAGGCTGTTAGCCTAGTAGAGACCTATGAACCTTTGATGATAGAAATATAGCATGATTAATCTAGATGTTTTCTGTATTTATGTGAGACTATCCTGCAATATTGTTTTAAAATATTTCCTGTGATTCTGAACTCTATTCTCACTGTGTTGAGTTAATGAGTATTGTCTTGTGCTTTTATTATTTATTATTAAATATATTTAAATCTTCTAATTGTGGTTGTTTTGTTTAGAGATATTTAAGCTGTTAGAGTACTTGCATATGTATTTGATGATACTGTATAGGCCACTCCTAAATAACATTAAAAGTTCTGGTCGCACTTCCCATTTGGATAACAGTAACATTACACAGTAGAATTGGTCCCCCTTTGTAAGGGCCTTATAGTAGCTGATAAGTAGTGGTTGGTGGCAGTTGGTACTACCATATAGTCTGGGCAGAATGGGGGATAGCTAGTGAACCTGTGCCAGCCTTCCCCAGGAGTGTCTGTGTGTTTGCATATAAATCAAATCTCAAAGTGTGTGTGTGTGTGTGTGTGTGTGTGTGTGTGTGTGTGTGTGTGTGTGTGTGTGTGTGTGTGTGTGTGTGTGTGTGTGTGTGTGCGTGTGTGTGCGTGTGTGTGTGTATGTCTCAGCTACTTGGGCAGAGACATGAAGCACTGTTTGGACAGAGAGGGTGCTGGAGGTTTTGGCTTGATCATGCAGCTGAGATCTGAACCCTATATCTCTGCCAGTGGGGAGTCTTATTGGGGATCTGAAGAGAGAGGGAGAAACCAGCCCCAGACTGACTATGATCTCTTTGTGCTCTTAAGGGAAATTGTACTTTGCTGTGTGTGTACTTGTCATATTCCCAATGTGCACGTCCCTCACTGATGTTAGTGGTGAGGATTGAGGCTCCTTGATTACTGGGCCAGTGTAGCACAGCACAGATCAGTGACATAATGGAAAGCATTGATAAAGTGCTTAGATATTGGACCAGATATGCATTGTGTCTATCTGTAGGAATGCGGAATGGAGGCCAGAAACTGAATTACCTGCAAAAGCAGACAGTGACACGTATGTGGCGAGTTGTTCCTGTAAGGAACTCTGATTATGACCAAACATGCTAAAGTCAGGCATGCACACAAGCTTACAAAAGCACTCAGTGCAAACATAGTGCCAACCCATACAAAGATCAGACAAGTATAAAAGTTGTAGCATGTCCGAGTAAGGTAGGAGATATGTGCTAACACAAAGCTATCTGCTGTATCTGTTAGCACAGGTGGTTGAATAGTAAAAGTAATGTTCAAAGAGTTTGTATGTACGTTCAGCACACATGCCAACCGAACAGTTAAGATTCGTACAAATTAAAGGACAGTGTACACCACCATCTCTGGACCGTGCGTTTCTGTGTGTGGTTATCTTTGTCCATAAAGCAGCAAATGACAGTATCACATACTCCAGATGACATACATCTGTAGTCTACAGTGACAGATAAAAGCATACATCCTCAGGATTTCATGGCAGAATATGCCAAAGCAAATATGTAGTGGTCATATATGTTTGTTAACATGTAGGCCACAATACTTCAGGTGTTACATGCTGCACATCATGTATAATTTAATGCTACTTGTAACACACTGTGTTAATGGAGAATCACAACAGATATGGCAATATGGCAACAGCCTGACAACCTGATGAACCATAGCAAATTCACTTAAAAAGTATGTGAACATCTACATGAGGGCCATATATAATTACATCAAAGAGACACACCGACAGAGTATCAGTGTGACTTGGCAATCATGCTGTTACAATGCACACATTAATGCAAGCAATTGCTTATAAGGTTATTTGCCATAACATACATATGGATACATAGATATACAATGTTACGGGCATGTGGTGCAGCAGTTAATGTCACCTCACAGCAAGAGGTTCTCCGGTTTGATTCTCAGCAAGGGTGACTTCTGTGTGGAGTCTGCATGTCCTCGCTGTATTCACGTGGTTTTCTTCTGGGTACTCCAGTTTCCTCACACATTCCAAAGACATGCATCTGGAGTGTTTCTCCCCAGGCCTCCGCTGAAATTAGGCTCTGTCCTAATTGGACTTTCCTGGTCAACAAATGTTAAATAAATAAATGTGCATGCATCATTTAAAGGTGTTCATCCTAATGTGAGTGTACATGCACCTTACCTAATAAAAGTAGGTCATGTTACAGAGTGCAATGCACATTTCACATCAGACTGAGATGGAGCTACATAATACTAGAAAAGAAAAAGCTATTAGCTTCCCAGATGATGACTGCCTAGATGGGGTTTAGAAAATTGACAATAACACGGATGAGGTATGTACTGTCCATAAGTACCAACTTAAATTGGGGTGTGGGGGTTGGATTACAGATGTATCAAGATTTTTAAAGACTTGTTCTGAATTACAGTATTAGAAACAGCTACTTTTAGGTTCATAAGGAGTAATGTGGCAGGAGTTTCATGCTAAATATTCCTCTCCAGAAGATAGATTTTTCAGTACCAAAAACATTTTACCATTTGACTGAAAAATAATGATCTATACAAGGTAAACAGAGAAGACTGACCAAGATGGATTTCATTGGCTGACTGAGAGTAGGGATCAGTGAGAGACTACAAGTAGAAATATTAATCAGCTTTATAGGATATTAATAAGTACAGATTAATGTTGGAATGGGACTTGAACACAAGGATTGGTTGGGTACATTGGTGAAGTTAATTGCAACCCTAAGTATGCCTCACTCTCTTGTAACTAGTTTTTTTGGCACACAATGCAAGTTGAAGTATGTTTATATCCCTGATATATTAGCCACAATGTTCACAGGAGTAGCCTTCACTTGTTGGAGGTGTAAAACTGCCGCAGTCAGAGGCTGGATTCATGTATTTTGGGAATGTGCTGTGCTAGGGGCCTTTCAAAATAACTCTCCAATGCACCTGTGATTTCACTTGGAAAGGGCAGGTTTGTATTTCTGCTAAGGAGTGTTTTGTTGGTTTTTACATCTTTGCTGTAGTTAAATTACATGAAATGAGCTGTTCAAATCGCTCACATTTCAGGGCAAAGAAGTACATCACAAAAGGATGGAAAACAACCACACCACAACACACTACATACATATATAGAGTTACAGAAATTAATGGATGAATTAGCAGAGGCTGACTTCTCAATGGAAGTTAGTCTTGGAAAGTAATGCCCAGAAGAAAAAGGCTCCATGGACAGTTGTTTTCACCAAATATGCTGATAACGTATAGTAAATCCACAAGTAATGTAGTGGTGGAATTAACTTGTGTTTTAAAACAATATCATCCAAGGATGTACTATGTAGTTAATCAGCATTCTTTTTTTTTTTTCAGTATTTCTTTGTGATTTATCTGGTTACAAAAAAAAAAAACCACAGAACAAATGCAAACAAGTCTGAATGCTGTTTAATAAACAATGTGCGTGCTGTGCAGCTATATATGTGACGTCTACATTTCTCCAGTTATCTCTGCCATAAACAGTCAGCACACAACTCAGGGAGTATCAAGCAGCCAACAAAGTTATTTGAAAATGTTGCCAAAGTTCACCTCGACAAGACATATTTATTTGTATTTCATGTTTATTGCATTGTTTATTTTTTAACCAGGTGAGCAGACTGGTACAAAATCCTTTTTCTGTTACAATCCAGGCCAAAAGGCAGACAGCATAAATGAAACAACAAAGATCATTTGAACAAGGTACTATGATGAGTATATTTCAGTTGACAACTTGTAGTAAGTGGTGTTTTTACACTTGACGGATACAGTAATTAGGGAAAATACATAATAAAACAGATGTACAGTGAATTACTATGCACATAGCATTCATGATACACAATCTGAATGCTTCATACTTCGATAAACATCTGCAGACATATGGGATAGATGAGGAACAGAATGCAATATATGCTACAGTAATCCAACATCCAACATGGTTAGACCTTAAGAAGTGACCAGGTAATCATATGATCTCTGCCTGTTTTGTACACAAATTACTGTCATCTGGTCATCTGTCAATGGCATCCTTTGAGCGATCTGCTGACAGATATGCTGCTTGTTTACCTTCAGAGTCAGTAGAGGAAAGATGAGCTACATGCCAAAACTACTCAGCCGCATGACTAGTAAACATCATTGGAAGGGGCTGCAAAGTAACTTACACTTCCATATTTCTTTCTTAAGCTGCCCCCAGATGTCTTTACCCCTGTCCCCCCACAAAGGATGACTCAGTTGATGATGACAGTGTCCTGGCCCTCCATCAGTGGCACACCATCTTAAGTGAGGGGTCTGGAAACATACAATAAGAGGAGGGAGAGGAAGGACACACATTTTGCACGCCTACATCAGTAAAGAGCTATACAGAATAATGGTAATTTGTAACATGACTTACTATAATGAAGAGCTGCCCTCCTCCATGTGTTTACTGCATGAAGGAGTAAGTAAATAATTGGACTGTAAGCATACCTACATGCAGGGCAAGGCCTAGGTGTGGCATAGTGTCCTTAAAGTGCACATATATTATGCTATTTGCACCTACAGACACATAACAAGGGTACACCTAGGCACAGTATGGGCACATTTGACATTGGCAATAAACTGCTCAGCATGGCAGAGTGTAACAGAATCAGCCATCCCTGCTAGTTACACATGAATCTATGCCCTGTTGATGCACACATACTACCCAATAAGCAAGCAATAATGCATGACAAGGTGGAGATTTTAGAAGAAAATAGACTGCCCAGGGGTGCTGTGAGACTCAGCGCTGTAGGCTGAACCCACCTACACCTATAAAATGTATATTATTTTGCTATAATGCCAGTCATGGTGGGCAATATTGCACTATTCTCTTGTCATGTGATGTGCTGATACTTTTTTTCTTTTGCATGTTTTTGTTTACTATGTGAAGAACTAGTCCCATGTCCTGAATTTCAAAGATGTGTACTGCTACATTTATTGCTGTTTTTCTTCTTATATTTGTTATGTTTGTTTAAATTACAGATACGGCAATTTAATTTGAGTTAAAACGTGGCCAGAAAAAGTTAAAATAGTTTTATAGACAAACTGAACTACTAATGACACAATTGTGGAATAGTACCTATGCATCACACCATTTTAAATTCATTTTTAAGTAAATAAAAATACATTTAAATACATTACTAATGAAGTCAAGCTAAGGTGCAGGAAAATGTTCTTGTGTGAAAACATTCACTTCCCCTGTACCAGTACTATGACCAAGTGAAATTAAATTGTTTGAAGGGCTGCAGAGTGAAGTGTCTTTCTCATAGAACTTAATAAGATGAACACTTGTTAGGAATGGCCAGTCAAGTCGTAATCTGTGGGAAGCTCTGATACAAGACAAAAAATATATAACTACCTCATACAAACTGATAAAAGAGATGAAATATAAGAAACATATTCTTTTATCGAATTACTGGAGGGAAAAATTAATATTAGTTGACGACAGCAAGATCTTGGAAGCATTTAATCTAACATTAAAGTCAGTATCCCTCCAAAAATTACTATTCACACAACTGATGATATTTAACAATGCCTACTATACCCGTCTTACTCTTCATAAATTTGACTCAAAGAACTCGCCTAATTGTCCATATTGCATAGACCAGACAGCTGACCTTTTTCACATGTTTTGGAGTTGCAAATGCATTTTTAAACTTTGGAATTCGTTAAAACTTCAATTACAGAAAATGGGCTACCAACATTCAACGCTCTCTTGGGAATTTATGATCCTGCATATTCCCCACAGATAACTTAGACAAATCAAAAAGGATCATAATCATGAATATTTGTTTATTAATGAAACTATACATAGCTTCAAACCATTGAACCCGACCCAGACATATTGGGAAAATTTTAGAACATTAGCAATAAGACACATATTAGCGCATAAATTGTTAATCAATGACCATAAGAAAAGCATAAATAATATTAAAATATGGGAGCAAATCTTTAATATTGTGTTGGCCTAGAGGTTCTTATCCACTGTTACTCAAGATATATATTTATAAGACAGATTCAATCTTAAATTAGATATAGGTTGTAATAATATTATAGACTGTTGACTTTTTCATGTTGTATTTCCTTCTTAAGAATTTGTGTTAATATACAATGTTTGTGTAACTTTTGGAAGCAATCATGTACATATTGTATATATATATATATATATATATATATATATATATATATATATATATATATAGTAGTGTGTAGTTATGTAGTTGAAAAATAATAAAAGACGGATTATTGAAAAAAAAATGGAATGGCCAGTCAAAACTAAGGGTGTTATTTGCTCCCAGTACACATCCTCACTGCCCAACCAATTGATGCTTTATATGTTTTGTTTAGTCTATCACTTATACTTGGGTGTGAATGGAGGAGGCTGCACAAAGAAAAGAAACAATTCAGAAAGTTAGGGATAGAAGACTTCACGGTTACAGTTCCCCAGTGACTATCACAGCCAGGTAGTTTCTGCACGTGTGCAGCCTACCCTCACAACCTCATCTGATGTAGCAGCTACTGCACAGCTACTATAGCAAGTAAACTTCAGGAATCTGCTTTTTTCAAGTCACATTCAATTTAATAAAATAAGTCTTTATGAAAGCAAAATTACCTCTGGCATTTATAAATGAAAAGAAATGCTTGTAAGTAAGCACTTTCTTTTTAATTTTTATTACTGGGAGTTCCTTTGGGTACACTTTATTTGCTGAAGTCCTAGCTGCTTAGGGACCATAGTCTGGCAACCTGGTACTCGTGTTTCATGCAAATAGTATGGGCCACCACGTGACAAGAAAGTTGAGTTCAAACATGGTAAACCATGGAGAGTAAGTGGAAGTTCACTAGTAGGTGAAAGAGGCAAGTGAAAGATTTAGGGTTAGGACTGGCAAGCAGAGTTTGGGATTAGGATTATTTTATTTATTTTACATTTTTTTACTGGGAAAGTCTGACTGGACACAGGTCCTTTTCAGCAGAGGCCCGGGGAGAAAAACTCTGTCAATATGATAAATGTACAGTTTCTAAAAGTTGACAATAACACAAAGAAATTCCAGTAATATTCACAATCAACAATATAATTGTAGTAATAATCGCAGTCAAGAATAATACAGTGTTAATAATACATTCTTAGTGGTTACAATGGCATAGCATGTCTTATATGAGCATATACATTTACGTAGTGAGGAAAAGAAAGTTACGATATACTTGAGTGTGAAGACTGAGGTAATGAATAGCACCCAAACAGCAAGAATGTGGTTACATATACTGAGGTTAGAGTTATCCAGGGGAGTTGTAAGAACGGTGCCAGGTGATTGCTAACTGAGTAGTTAGGAGCTTTATAAATTGTACTGTAGAGCTGTTAGAGGTAATTAGGGTTGGAAGTTTATTCCATATTTTAAAAATGACGTTTGAGAAGATAGGTTCCCCAGCTGAGCTGTTAGCTTTGCTGGTTTCTACGAGGAGTTTGTTACTGGAATGAAGGGCTGTAGAAGTGCTGTGTGGTTGTCTAAGATTTTATTGAGCAGGGATTTTATCTGGTTGATGGAGGATTTTGTGGGCAAAGGTTAATTGATTAAAGTGTAGCAGTTGAGGAAGTTCTAGCCATTTTAGTTGTTTAAGAGCTGTACAGTGATGTGTCCTGTTTGCAGCATCAGTTTCAAACTTGCCAAATTTATTGTAACAGGATGCCAGCTTAGTAAAATCAATTTCACAGAGGTTGGTTAGTACTGGGGAGGCATATAGGAGAGTTTACAGGAGATGTGTACGGGTGACGGTGGCTTTTGTGGTTTTAGTTAAAAATTGTTTGTGGTGGCCTAATGGTTAAGGTGTTTGCCTAATGGTTAAGGTGTTTGCCTTACAAACACAGGGTGCAGGGTTTGAGTCTCACAGGGGATAATTGGCTAGGCTTAAAATGGCTCGCAAGGGCAGTTAGCTTAGTACTAATCTATGAACCTAAACCTAGTTTATTGTGGACATTCTTAATAGTTTGAGCAATATGAATGTTGAATTTCAGATTATTGTCAATTTTGATGCTGAGCAGTTTAGCATGTGTTACTGGGGTGATAATAGTTTTATTTTTAGAGAGTTGATAGTAGTTTTACAGTTAGTGTTAGAGATCAGGGTTTGGGATTAGGGTTAGAGAGTGTATTGGAGTTTTAAAACGGGTCTATATCATATGAGCGAATCACACAAATTGCAAATGCTCATAATATTGAATGTACCGGACCTCAAAGTGCATTTTCTGAGATCACAGTACAGTGAAGAATGGGATATTTACCCTTTCCTCACTGTAGTGTGATCTCAGAGTTGGAATATATATTTAGTGGGTATGGGTGGAGTAGCCCCCCACAAGAGGAAATTTGAGGTCCAGTATGTTCAATATTATGAGTGTTCACAATTTGTGCGATTCACTCATACGATATAGACCCTTTTAAAACTACTGTTAGAGAGCAGAGTTTGGGATTAGGGTTAGGGTGAGGGGCTGAGTTTAACAGCTTGGGATACGAAGCAGGTTTTGAGATTAGGCCTAGAAAGCCAGTAAGACTGTTACCATTAGGGTTAGTGAGCAGGATATGGGTTAGGGAACAACTGGGATGTATAGATTTAGGCAATAACTAGGAATGTGGGTTTAGGGAGTGACTGAACGTTTTTCACATGCAGTTTATCACCCTAAGTGTATTTATAGTAATTAAGAACAAGCATTGTACTTGATTACTGGTCTGATGAGGACCAAGTAAAGTGGTACTATGACATCCTTAGTTCGGGATGCCATGCTCTTACTTATAAACTGAGCCACACAAAAGGATTTCCTCACCACAGTAGACACATTATGGTCAAAGTTCAGATTACTATCTGAGTAGCCAGATCTCTCACCACTGGATCCACTCTTAGTGGGTTGCTATCAGTGTTGTAATTTTCAGGGGATATTTGATTTCTCAAAGTGTATTATTATGCACTTCTTTGCATTTAGTTTAAGGCCATGGCTCTGACACCAATTATTAGTCTGTGTCAGACATTTCTGTAGGATATCAACATTGTTTGGAGAGTCAGTGATTACCACCAACTTGCAGTCATCAGCAAACACGGTCAGCCAAATGCCATCTACATTTGCCTTGACAGCTGAGAAGTTTATCCCATACAGGAGTGGGGCCAGCACTAAGCCCTGTGGCACTCCACTGGTGACTAGCCTCTTACTGGATGTGGATTCCCCTACTCTAGTAACGTGTCCTGTGAGCCATTTGACTATCCTTCCAGTGATGTAGAGGTTTGTGCCCAATTTTGCGAGTTTATCTGTAATACCTAAGTGGAGTATTGTGTCAAATGCCTTGGCCAGCTCATGGTAGGTGGTATGCACTGTCTTATCCTCATCCATGGCCTTGGTGACCTTCTCAAAGAAGTCCATCAGACTGAGCAGGCAGGACCTGCCCTTGATGAAGCCGAACTAGGTTTGGTCTAGAGTAGACTATGGAGATTTCCTATATCGTATCAGGTCCATAATTATCTTTTCTGCCTACATGCTTAATGCACACTGTAAATCTTATAATATCAACCTATTTTTCTACTTTAATTTTAAAATCTGCAACACCTATGTCAAGACTACCTATCAATGAAGAGCCCATGTTCCATTTCTCAGTAATCATCTTAGGATTAGTACTTCTGTCTTCCTAATGGTGAGAGAAGAAGCAGAAGGACATTATTGTCTAGCCTTCCTACAGACTATTGATCACTGGAAAGTATGATAACTGGTTTAAAGGAGCCAGCTCGTGGTTAAGGCTACTGTTTTACTCCTGGTAAAAGAAGGAGCACAGGGTCATTGATTCCTGATGCTCACTGATTGGACATGTGTGAAGTGGGACTTTCCTGATTGTTTGATTGCTATCCAGGATATCTACCAGGAGAAGGCCACAACAAGCCACTGTTATCCAGGATATCTACCAGGAGAAGGCCACAACAAGCCACTGCTATCCAAGACATCTACCAGGAGAAGGCCACAACAAGTCACTGATATCCAGGACATCTACCAGGAAAAGGCCATAACAAGCCACTGCTATCCAGGACATCTACCAGGAGAAGGCCACAACAAGCTATTGCTATCCAGGACATCTACCAGGAGAAGGCCACAACAAGCCACTGCTATCCAGGACATCTAACAGGAGAAGGCCACAGCAAGCCACTGCTATCCAGGATGTCTACCAGGGGAAGGCCACAACAAGCCACTGCTATCCAGGACATCTACCAGGAGAAGGCCACAACAAGCCACTGCTATCCAGGACATCTGCTGGGAGAAGGCCACAACAAGCCTAGAGACCCTTCCGGGAAGAGATTGCTAATTACCAAAGAGATTGTGGCCCACTTCTTATTTTGGAATTAGTGCTTTTGCTTTGTTTCTGATGAGAGAAGGAACAAAAGAATATTGATTCCCAGCTATGTGAAGCTTTGGTGAGACCAACACTAGTAGTAGCCAGACAGTAGCCAATAAATTATTCACTGCTATTCACCATTCTTGATGAAGTACTGCTTTATTAGCTACCATCCAATCTAACTTCTGAGTACCACCTTAAATACTTCATCCAAAAATCTCCAGGGCCTGCTGTAGTAGTTTTGCTCTCCAACCCCAGTGGATTACACAAGCCTCAATACTATTACTCTTCCCTCTGGCCACAAGGCTCAACAGTTTGCTCTCCCCCATGTGTGACCAGTCTGATTGCATTAGGTGTTCATAGACAGTGTAGCAGCTGTCTTATACTTATTGACTGTTCACTGTTATTACCAGTTAACAGTACAACCAGTGAGAGATGTAAATATTTAAGAAATGTGGAGGCAATCCCCTCATATCAGCCCCCTATCAGTAAGCATCATATCTCTACCACACCACATAAATCACAGCACATTACTAAACCCATAACTTATGCTGAGGCTGTAAAGAAAACTTTGCCAAAGACTCCTAGAACTCCCTGTAAAATATTCCAGCCTCCAGCACAAAAAATAACACTTGCTCTTCCAGGCACATGTACTGTGAATCCAAAGAGTCATTGGGAATGGGGGCCTAAGCGTATAAGGCCTACTAAGTTTGCTTTCACATGGGGGAGATGTTTTAGTCATAGGTGACTCAGTAGTTAGCATACAGACTGTCCACTCACCAGACTGGAAAAGAACACTGACTGTATGCTGCTTGTCCTGCACTAGGATCTGTGGTATCACAAGGGCCCTGACAAACATGCCTGTGACTTAATGGTTGCACTCGTAGGAGTTTATTACCTGAAGTGCACAGTGGGGTATATGGAGAGATGTGATGACCCTTGTTATCCATGTACTAGAGGTAGGAAAGGCTTTGGTATTGAGTGGTATCAAGAATAATGAGCATATACAAAGACAAGATCATTGGCTTTAACATTTAACTAACTAGATTCTATGGGGATCCAGTATATGTTGGACCAGGTTGATATAGGTTCATAGGTTCATAGGTTCATAGGTTCATAGGTTCATAGGTTTATACTAGGCTATCTTCCCTAAGGCATTTATAAGCCTAGCCCAAATTTTTGTGGCTTACGCCACCCCTTATATGAAAAAATACTGTGCCCATTAGTTTGTTGTGCCTCTGTCCAGCAGTGACACAGAGATGATTCCCGGGGTAAACCTACGATCTCCCATCCACAGGTCTAGATTTCTCTTGAACAGAGTCAGCGAGGTGCTCTGCCTCACATGGACCAGGATTCTATTCCACAGCATAGGGAGTCTCTGAGTGATAAATCTATCCCTCCAGCACATCCTATTTATATTCGTGCTAAGGTTTAAGTCGCTTGCTCTAGTGGTTTTGGTGGATTTGGATTTTTTGAGGTGGAGCATGTCCATTAATTCCGGGTTGGACATGGCCTTGTATGTCAGGCACATGTCACCTCTGAGCAGACGGTATGCGACTGAATAGAGCTGGAGTTTCTTCAATCTGGCAGCATATGACAGATTTTGGAGTCCCTTTATCCTTTTGGTGAGGAACTTTTGGGGTCTCTCCAATTGCTGCAGATGTCGGGTGAGATACATCCCGAATGGGGCATTGTACTCGATCATTGGTCTGATAAGTGAAGAGTACAGGGAACAATGACCTCACTAGATCTGGATGTGAATCCCTTCATGATCAGGTGGGCAATGTAGAAGGTCTTTCTAACCACTTTAGCAACGTGAGTGTCAAAAGAAAGGCCACTGTCAACCTGGGTCCCCAGGTCCCTGATAACCTCTTCTGTGCTTAGTGGATTGCCACCTATATGGTAGCTTGGGGTTACCTTGTTTTTCCCGAAGGGTATGACTATACATTTTTGGCGTTTAACTTCAGGCCATGGCTCTGGCACCAGCTATCTGTTTCCGTGAGTCCCTTCTGAAGGATATCCGTGTCCGATGCACTTTCCACTATGGCCCAGTTTGCAGTCGTCTGCAAACTTTGTCAGCCAAAGTCCTCCCATGTTGGCCTGTACTTCTGAGAAGTAGATGCCAAACAATAGGGGCCAAGGACCGAGCCCTGTGGGACACCACTTGTGACCGGCTTGGAGTCTGACATAGCTCCAGCAACTCTAACCCTGTGGGTTCTGTCCTTAAGCCAGTTTGCAACCCATCTTGTGACATATGGGTTTACATTTAAGCTGGTAAGTTTTTCTACAATACCCGAGTGGGGTATTGTGTCGAAAGCCTTTGCAAGGTCAAGGTAGGCTGTATGGACTGCCTTTCCTCATCAATGGCCTTGGTGACTGTTTCAAGAAGTCGACCAAGTTCAAAAGGCATGATCTTCCCTTGACAAAGCCAAACTGGGTTGGGTCCAATGTCTGCAAGTCCCTATATCTTTGTTTATGAGCTCCATTATGATCCTCTCCATAGCTTTGCAGACTAGACTTGTTAAGCTTATGGGGCGGTAATTACCAGGGTCTGTAGAGGCGCCGCCTTTGTGGAGTGGGACCACAGTTGCCGTACGCCACTCCTTGGGCACGTATCCTGTGGTAAGGCTGAGATTAAACAGCTGCCTTATGTGCGGGTTTAATTCCTCATTTAGCTCATGTAGCACACAGCCGGGACACCATCCGGTCCCATTGATGCTGTGTTTTTAGCTTTAGAGAGAGCAGCTTTCACCTGCGCATTTGAGATGTCCGGGAGGCTACACTCGGCTGGGATAGTTATCTCTCCTTTAGGGGGGGAGAGGGGGGTGAAGTTTGCACTTAACCTGTCTGCCAGTATGTTGGCAATGTCTGTGGGTTCAGTGATTTTTGTATCATTTTGGACTAATTCTGAGCATATCTGGGAGTTTCCACCCAGGTCCCTAACATAGCTGAAAAAGGCCTTATGATTGTCCTTTGAATCCATGGCAATTTTTCTCTCAAAATTGGCCTTAGTTGATTTTATGAGTGCTCGTATTTTTTTACTAATAATGATCAGGGGTGACTTCCCTTTTATGGATTTTGTTCTATCATGTAATAGCTTTCTCCTCTTATTGTAAAGTTTGTTAATGGCTGGGGTCCACCAGACTGGACGTTTGCCCTTTGTGGAAAGAGTCTTGGTTTTATTTGGGATTGCCTGATCCATGCAGTCCTGGAGGTGTTCATAGAAGGCATTTGTAAGGGCTTCCGCTTGGGTTGTGGTTTCCACTGGCTCAGGGGCCTTGAAGGATACCATACCAGTCTTGAGTAGTGTGAAGTTTGCTTTAGAGAAGTTCTTCACTATGGCTTTTTTGTTTGGGGTTGGGCGAGATGTGGATTTCGAGTGAGATTAGTTTATGATCAGATCTCACCAATGAGGGATATACTTCGTGTGGAGCATTTTGTCCCCATGTTTGTGACAATGAGATCTAGTATATTTTCTCCTCTCGTGGAAACAGTGACTAGCTGTTCCATGGCATTTGAATTTATGAACTCCAGGAACCGTTGGGCTAGAAAGTTAGGGCTTGAGTAATGTTCCCAGTCTATATTCGGGTAGTTGAAGTCACCCAATATGATGGTGTTTGGAGATACATTTATACCCTCCAGTGTCTTCAGGAAGGCTGTGTGGGGTTCCTGAGTTTGAGAGGGTGGCCTGTAGCATGCTACAATTTGTAGAGCAGTTTTGCCTATGGTTAGTTGCACCTGGATGGTTTCCGAAGCCGTGCGTTGCCACCAACCTGGAGGTGTGGGTATCCTTTATGAATATGGATACACCCTCCTTTTGTGGTGTGGTCCGGGTTTTGGGGCCGGAACGCATGATATGAGGTAAAACCTAATAGTGCCGGGGTGCTCTCAGGAGCCTTGAACCAGGTTTCAGTTACAGCACAGACATCGATGTTCTCCATACTGAGAAGGGCATCGAGTGCGTGCATTTTGAGATTTAGACTTCTGGCATTGAGCAGCATTACCCTTAGTTTCTTCCCATTTTTGTTTTCTAGGGTGGTAGGTTTAGAATTTGAGCCTTGCCTAAAAAAGGCACTATGGGGGTGGCAAGAGCCTTAGCCAATATCCGGAATCCCAGGGGTGACAGGTGCAAGCCGTCCCTTGAAGCAGCGTGGCTTGTCAAGCATGTCATCCCAGGCAGACAGACACTGGATCCCCTTTGAATGACACCAGACATTAAGCCAATTGTTAAAGCTGATCATCTTGTCTCTATATTGTGGTATCATTCTTGGTGAAGGAAGGATACTGCTCAGGGTTAGGGTCATACCTGCCTGGGCTACATAATCAGAGAGCTCCTCTATGTCTCTTCATGTAGTCCAGGGAGGTATGTCTCAGGTCGTTCACACCAGCATGGACAATGACTGTGTCATATTTGTACTTGCCGTGGAGTGACCCGAGTGCTTGTGTTATGTGGCGGATTCTAGCGCCCGATAGGCAGCTTACTGTGACCCTCTCCTTGTTCAGCCTGGTGAGTGGGACGTCAGTGTGTCTGACTATGGAGTCACCTATGACAAGTATGTTTGGTGTTGTATTTGGCCTTAAGGGCTGTGACTGCTTTGCACACTGCTTTTGTGGTTTATGTGTTGCTTGTGGGGTGTCTTGAGGTAGCAGTTGTTTGGGTGTCTGCTTTGGAGGCCTCTGCTGTTTAGGTAAATTTTTACTCAGAGCCTTCGAGTATGTCTTTGTGTGTTTATGTGTTTGATTCAGTGGAGTGGTAGCATTATGTTAGGCTGGTTTTGTGGTGTGTGTAGTTGCCTTCTCCTCCTGTCTGGTCTTGCCAGTCCTGAGTTGAGAGAGCTCAGCCTCCAGTTTGGCTAAATAGCTGCATCTCTCGCAAGTATTTGTGTTATGTGGGAGGAGGAGAGGGTTGTCCGTGTACATGAGGCAGTTATAACATTGCCTCAAGATTCCCAGATGTTCTTCGTTCCACATTGCTGCAGTCCTTACTATTGGGCAGTCCGCTGTCCAGTCGGCCCGAATACCAGAGTATATGGCTGACGTCGGTCAGGGCGCATTAGACTGACGTCAGTACGTCAGGGTACTAATGCGCATGACCGACATCATATCCTCAGTCTTTTTTGCCGCATGGTCCGATGCAGAAGCAGTTTTGCGAGTGCAGGTTGGCGTTCTGAAATATTTCGAAACCGGAGTTTCAGACCGAATCAGAGTTGGCTAAGTACCCGTTGGGAACATTTTTGTTTTTCTTGCCTCAGTATTTAACCGGATGTCAGAAAAAGTGAATAACTGTATTTCTTGTGGGAAACAGATACCTCATAGGGATTACCATACTTTGTGTATACCTTGTTTAGGGCCTGAGCACGACGTTGTTGGATGCCGCTCTTGTGCTAGGTTTAACAAACGCACTATTAAGAGAAGGTTAGACTGTGCCAGGTTAGTGTTTGGGAAGCGTTGCAATTATAAAATGCCGCCGGATGCTCCGGCGCCCGCTTCGTCAAGAAGCGCAAGGACAAAACAGCAAAGCCTAGGGTTGATGAACCGGCAGTCCCGGACGTCGGTTCTTTAGAAGGCTCAGTGGAGCCAGAGGTTTTGCCAGGAGTTTCTTTGGAGTCTCAGGCAGAGACTTTACTGTTACAGGATGTGCCTTCTCAGGAGGTAGGCCAGGCTGAGGGGCTTCTCAGGTAACTGTTCTTCCCTCTCTTCCCAAGGTAGTTAGAGCCTCTCCTTCTGTTTCCAAAACTTCTTTGAGAGGTAGGCCAAGTTTAGCTTCTGTGGGGGCTTCTCCTAGCACTTCAGGTTCTGTGCCTAAGAAACATATGCTTAAAATGGCAGAAGATTTGATTACTATGATTAGAGGTTCTATGCCCCCTCCTGATAAGAGGCCTAGGGTGGAACCTGAGTTTGAGAGTTTTGAACAGTGTTCAGAGGCTTCTGACACTTCTGCGGAAGATTTGCAGGAGTATCCTCCTTATTCTGATTCTGATGTGGATGATTCCACTCCTACAGCTTCTCCTCCTGAGGATTTCTCATTTTCAGAGACTCTGCATTCCATGAGGGAGCACTTTAAATGGGAAGGCCAGGATTACTCTGATTCCAGGAAAAGGCTTAGGGAATTCTTGTTTTTACCCCAGCATAGGCCCTTAGCTATACCTCCGGTGTTGAATGTGGTGGAAGATGTTTTTTCAGAGGCTTCCCTGAACCCTGATTCTTTGCCTCCTGCTCCTGTTAAACCTGATAGGTACTATAGGGTGCCTGAAGCTCATAAGTATCTTTTTAAGAGTCCTAGGGCAGACCCGGAAACTGTTTCTCAGGGACCTAAAGGTGTTAAGGCCTCTGTGGTTAAAAACCCTGTTCCCACTGATAAAGAGGCAAGGGCTTTGGATAGATGGGGAAAGAAAGTGTATACTTCTTCCACTTTAGCCATGAGGGCGTTGAATTGTCAGTTTCACATGCTAAAATATCAAAATTATCTCCTTTCACAACTGAAATCTAAGGTGGATGCTTTGGCGGAAGGTATTGAGTGTAAAGAGTTGCTAGATTTAGTTCATGTGTCTGAACAAGTGGGTAAGCATTCTTTGCAATGTGGTTTTGATGCTGTACAGGCCTCCTCGAGGGTGGCTGCCACTAGTTCTGTTCTTCGCAGGCATGCCTGGCTGAGGGATCAGAATTTAGCTGAGCATGTTAAGACAAGGATTTTGGATGCTCCTTTACAGTCTGATGTCTTGTTTGGTTCGCCTGTGGAAGCAGTTTTAAAGAAAATGGAGGACAAAGCTAAGTCTATGCAAACTGTTAAAGATTTTGCAGGTGCAGCCACCAGTTTAGTAGAAATTGGCCTACTAAGGGATGGACATATCCTGCTTATGATTCCCAGTCTAGGGGTAGGTCTAGACGTGGTAGGGGCAGAGCTCAAGGTTCTTTTAGGCCTAGAACAGGGAGTTCACCTGCTCAGACTTCTGGTGAGGGCAGGGGTCAGTCCTTTCGTAAACAGACCCAATGACCTGCCTTTTCAGCTGCCAGTAGATTCTCGTCTGGCAGCTCCTTTGGGAGGAAGACTGTCTCTTTTCAAAGAAAATTGGGATTTAATCACTCAGGACAGATGGGTGTTGGATATCATTCACCACGGTTACAGGTTTTATTTCCATACATTGCCTCCTTTCAAAGGCATGCCAGACGTTCCTCCTCCACAAAGGAAAGAGGCTCACAAGCAAATTTCTCTGTTACTCCAAATAGGGGCCATTCAGCCAGTCCCTGTATCAGAAAGGGGCCTAGGATTTTATTCTCGCCTGTTCCTAGTACCAAAGAAGGGGAACACGTGGAGACCAATTTTGGATTTATCTATCCTCAACACTTATCTGGACATTCCAAAGTTCAAGATGTTGACGTTACAACAGCTTTTACCTCTGCTGGGCAAAGATCACTGGATGGTAACTTTAGATCTCAAGGAAGCTTACCTTCATGTGCCTATAAGACTAAGTTGCAGGAAGTATCTGCGTTTCGAGCTGGAAATTCTCATTATCAGTTCTCTGCATTGCCCTTTGGCTTATCTACTGCGCCCAGAGTATTCACAAAGGTTCTGGCTCCAGTGATAGCTTACTTCAGGCTAAAAGGAATTCAAATCTATCCTTACTTGGACGACTGCCTGATTCTGGCTCAAGAAAAGGAAGACCTTCTACAGCATCTGGAATATGGTATAGCAGTGCTAAGATGCCTAGGGTATTCTGTGAACGAAATAAAGTCCAGTCTAGTACCCTCTCAAGACATGTGCTTTCTGGGTGTGAGACTGAATACAGCAGCCCAGATGGCCTTTTTAACCCCGGACAAACAAAAGAGTCTATCCCTTTACTTCCATCAACTATCTCATCAGTCCGTGCTGACTGCAAGGACAGTCCTTCAAGCATTAGGGTTCATGGCATCTTGTATTCTGGTGCTTCCCAATGCCAAACTGCATATGAGGAAGCTGCAATGGTATCTCAAAAATGTATGGACACAGCACTGCCAGGATTTGGACACTGTCATTCAAATAATACCTTGCCTTCAAAAAGAATTTTTGTGGTGGGCTCAGGAATGTCACCTAAACAAGGGACTCTCTGTGACCCGGCCAGAGGCGAGTCAGATTTTAACGACAGATGCCTCAGATGTTGCTTGGGGAGCTCATCTAAATGGAAAGTGGATACAAGACAAGTGGCCTGCCAGACTACAGCATCTACATATCAACATGAAGGAGATGTTAGCAGTCCAGTTTGCATTAATGGCTTTCAAGGAGTTACTTCTTCCAGGGCAGGTGTTGATTCTAACAGACAACACAACTGTCATGTGGTACATCAACAAACAAGGGGGAACACATTCTTATCCTCTATGCAGGCAAGCAATGATTTTATGGGAGACTGCGCTCAGCTTGCACCTAACTCTTCAGGCAAGGTTTCTGCCGGAGCACAGAACTCCTTAGCAGATGTGTTAAGCAGACAAATCATGGATCCCCACGAGTGGAAACTGGATCTTCATGTATTTCAGAAATTGACAGTGTCATGGGGAACTCCAGACATAGATCTGTTCGCTTCTCCACTAAACCACCAGCTGCCAAAGTTTTGCACAAAGGGGTTTCATCACACAGCTTGGAAAGTGGATGCTCTTTCTTTCAGTTGGAAAAATCTTCATGTGTATGCCTTTCCACCTCTGCCTCTTCTTCCAAAGGTGCTCTTAAAGGTCAGACAAGACAAGCCAAGGATGATTTTAATAGCTCCAGATTGGCCTCAGCAACACTGGTACCCACTACTAAGGAGTCTGGTAAGGAAGCCTCCATGGCCTTTACCTTTGATTCCACATCTGTTATCTCAGAAGGACGGTCATCTGCTCAATGTCAGGCTTCACTCACTTCATCTAACAGCCTGGCATATTCTGTGTTGAGACACAGCAGGTCTCAACTTCCTCAACAAGTTTTAAATGTGATTATGGAAGCTAGAAGACCTAGTACAAGGAAAGTGTACGCAGAAAAATGGAAGAGGTTTTTAATTTGGAGTGCAGCAAAGAATTTGGAGATTTCTGAGCCTAATTTGAATGTGGCTCTTCAATATCTTACTGAGTTATTGGACAAAGGTTTGTCCTTCTCTTCCATTAAGATTCATGCTGCAGCAATTTCAGCTCACTATGATTGTGACCCACCATTGTTTTCGCATCCTTTGTTCAAGCAGTTTCTTAGAGGGGCAAAGAATATAAGACCCCCACGTAGAGCTCCTACTCCTGCTTGGGATCTCAATTTTGTGTTGGAAAAACTTACTCTACAACCTTTTGAGCCTGCGGCTACTGCTGAGTTGAAATACTTGTCATGGAAGACTGCTTTTCTGTTGGCTATTACTTCTGCAAGAAGGGTGTCTGAATTGCAGGCCCTTATGGCAGTAGAGCCTTTTTTGATTTTCCATAAGGATAGGGTATCATTACGTACTAATCCTTCCTTTATGCCTAAGGTGGTTTCTAGTGTGGCTTTAAACCAAACTATTCATTTGCCTACTTTTTATGCAGACCCCCAAAATAAAGGGGAAAAGATTTTGCACACTTTAGATGTACACAGGCAATTGCGTTATTATTTAAGCAGGACTAAGGATTTTAGGCAGTCTCAGCAGTTGTTTGTTTCTTTTGCTTTGAGTTCGAGGGCAAGCCTGTGTCAAAACAAACTATTTCTAGGTGGATTGGGTTTTGCATTGCATTTTGTTATTCCCATCATGGCAAGGAGATTCCAGCTGGGATTAGGCCTCATTCCACTAGGGCTACTGCCACTTCAACAGCATTTCTGAGGGGGGTGGCAACTAAGGATATTTTGGAGGCAGCTACTTGGAGTTCAGTGCATACTTTCTCTAAGCATTATCACCTTCCTATCTACTCTAAGTCTAGGGCTGGTTTTGCCACTGCTGTTTTGCAAGGCATGTTGTCAGCTCCTGCTTCTTTATGATTTGCCAGCCTCCCTTACCTCTGCTTTGGGATTCTACCCAATAGTAAGGACTGCAGCAATGTGGAACGAAGAACATAGTACAGTTTTGTACCTACCATAAATGTAGATGTTCGAGGATCCACATTGCTGCAGTCCAATTTACCCTCCCTCCTTCCCCTCTGTATTTAGGGGTGGTTGTGTAGGTGAGGTTATATGCTGATATTTTTGTATATATTTTTGTATATATTGTACATATTTTTGGTGCAGGTATTTTGGGCCTTGTCTTTTTAGGGTCTTCTGACATCTGGGGCAAGAAAAGACTGAGGATATGACGTCGGTCATGCGCATTAGTACCCTGACGTACTGACGTCAGTCTAATGCGCCCTGACCGACGTCAGCCATATACTCTGGTATTCGGGCCGACTGGACAGCAGACTACCCAATAGTAAGGACTGCAGCAATGTGGATCCTCGAACATCTACATTTATGGTAGGTACAAAACTGTACTATTCACCAGCTGGACCGGAGAGGAGATTGACAACTGACCTTTGGACATGCTAGAATAATATTGGGAAATCCTTAATTGAAAACAAGGGCCAGTGGGGAGTGAGGGTGTAGTGCTTTTAATTTTTAGTGCTGACTTATATAATTGCTTTAGTGAGCAAGTGCCAGGTAACTAGAGTGCAATGTGTTACAAGTAACTAAATGCAAAAACGACAAACAGTAACTTTCTTTCAAGTGAAACAAGGAAATAAGTACAGTAAGCAATGCAGATATCACTAGTGATCCACAGAAGCTGAGAAGTTGCGTATTAGGTGAAATTAGCTTCCAGGAAATAACAAGCAAACAAACAACAAGCATATAAACAAAGCTAGATTCAGCAGGCCTGGATCTAGTCTATGCTAGAGCAAACAAGGTGTACCAATTTCAGTAAGATACAGTTCAAATATTCAGGCACTATAAACCTCTAACCAGAAATTCCCAGCTCAGAAGGGCAGAGTCCAGCCTCTTCTCCCACAAGAGTGCAGACCACGAACCTTCTTAATGTAAAATAACTGGCCTGAAGCCCAAGTGCCTAAACCAGAACTAATACACTTGGACACTGGGCTCTCAATCAGCAGTTCCCAACTTAGAAGGATGAAAGCTACCTGTCCTGCCACCACAGTGCTTGCCACAAACCTTCCTAATGTAAAACAACTGGTCTGAAGCCCAAGTGCTTAATCCAAATGACTTAGAATGATAGCTACACTTTAATCAAGTTACAACCAAGCAGTAATAAATACCATTGAATACTTTAGAGAATGTCTGGATTAGTGCTCAAGTTACACAAACAAAGCTAGATCCAGCAGGCTGAATCCAGTCTATGCCACAGCAAACAAGGCGCACCAACTTCAGTAAGAAACAGTTCAGATATGCATGCACTATAAGCCTTTAACCAGAAATTCCCAGCTCAGAAGGGCAGAGTCCAGCCTCTCCTCCCACAAGAGTGCAGACCATGAACCCTCTTAATGTAAAATAACTGGCTTGAAAGCCCAAGTGCTTAAACCAGAATTAATACACTTTTAGAATAACAGACACTGAGTCCTCAATCAGCAGTTCTTAACCTAGAAGGATGTAAGCTACCTGTTCTGCCACAACAGTGCAGACCACAAACCCTCTCAGTGCAAAACAACTAACTGGTCCGAAGCCCAAGTGTTTAAACCAAAAGGCTTAGAATGAGTTACACCAAGCAGTAATAAATACAATTGAGTATTTTTAAGATGATGCAAAAGTAAAATGAAGTAGGTAGAAACACAAGTACAGTGAAAACAGATGAAATTTTTTTTTTTTTTTTTTTTTTTTATCTGAACAAGTGCTGAGATCAAAGAAACAGATTTGAGTGCTGAAACTAGAAAACTGGCTAGTTATAAGAAAAAAAAAACAAGCTAGAAGGCTTCCCTCAAACACAGAAGGGCTTGGGGGCTCAGAAGCTTACAAATAGTCTATACCACTTAACAAAAAAGGCAGGAAATAAGCTTAATTTTTTTTTCTCTTTCCCAGATGCTCTCTTTGTACACAGTAGGAGTGCCTGAAATCAGAATATGATCTCACTGCACTCAGTTGAGTGAGCAAATGAGATGGGCCCAGAGGCAGGCTGAGGGGCGGGCAGTTTCAATGCCACTAAGATTAACACCAAAACAAAAACAGGGAGGGTGGGTGGGAATAACTGAAGAGCAGAATAACTTCAGTATTGGGGATCCAATATATGTCGGACCAGGTTGATATAGGTTCATAGGTAAGTACTAGGCTATCTGTCCAAGGGCATTTATAAGCCTAGCCAGAATGTGTTAGTTTTCACCACCCCCTTAGATTAGTTCCCTGTGCCTGTGTCCAGCAGATCCATTAGTTCCCTGCGCCACTGTCCAGCAGAGCCACTGCAGTGATCCCCAGGGTAAATTTTCTGTTTCCCATCCACCTGTCAAGGTTTCTGTTGAAGAGTGTTAGTGAGGGGCTCTGCCTGATGTATATTGGAATCCTGTTCTAAAGCATGGGGAGTCTCTGGGTCAGGAATCTATCCCTCCAGCACGTCCTATTTATTGTTGTGGTGAGGTTTATATCTCTAGAGCGTGTGGCTCTCTGGGATTTGTTTTTTTTTAGGTGGAGCATGTCCATCAATTCTAGGTTGGACATGGCCTTGTATGTCAGGCAGAGATCACCTCTGAGTAAGCGGTATGCAACCGAGTACAGCTGGAGTTTCTTGAGTCGGGCTGCATAGGGCATCTGTTTGAGGCCAGTAATCCTCTTGGTGAGGTACTTTTGTAGTCTTTCCAGCTATTGTAGGTGTCTTGTAAGGTACATCCCAAATGGGGCATTGTATTCTATGATGGGTCTAATGAGTGATGAGTAGAGAGGCACAATAACCTCTTTTGCTCTAGATGCGAACCCTTTTGTGATTAGGTGGGCCACATAGAATGATTTTCTAACCACCTTGGCAATATGATTATCAAAGGAGAGATTACTATCTACTTGGGTCCACAGATCCCTTATTACATCTGTATTTAGGGGACTACCACCTATGTGGTAGTTCGCAGGTACTTTATTTTTTCCAAAGGGGATGACTATCCACTTTTTGGCATTTAGCTTGAGGCCATGATTTTGACACCAGGTATCCATCTCAGTGACACCCTTCTGGAGGGTGTCTGTATCAGCCAGAGAATCAATTATGGCCCCTAGTTTGCAGTTGTCTGTGAACCTGGTCAGCCATAGTCCTCCTATGCTTGCCTGTACCTCTGAGAAGTATATACCGAACAGGAGGGGTCCTATGACTGAGCCCTGGGGGAAGCCACTTGTAACCAGTTTAGAGTCAGTCATAGAGCCTGCAACTCTCACCATGTGGATTCTATCCATGAGCCAGTTGGCAAGCCATCTCATGACATAGGGGTTTATGTTCAAGCTGGTGAGCTTGTCTATAATACTAGAATAGGGAATGGTGTCAAAAGCCTTTGCAAGGTCTAGGTAGGCTGTGTGGACCTCCTTTCCCTCATCTAATGCCTTGGTAACTGTCTCAAAGAAGTTCACTAGGTTTAGGAGGCATGATCTGCCCTTAACAAAGCCAAACTGGGTAGGGTCCAAGGTGTGGAGGTTCCCAATGTCTCTGTTAATGAGTGCCATGATGATGCACTCTATAGCCTTGCAGACCAGGCTAGTCAGGCTTATAGGGCGATAGTTCCCAGGGTCCGTTGTGGCTCCACCTTTGTGGAGTGGGATAAATGTTGCTGTGTGCCACTCTGTGGGTAAGTAGCCTGTAGAGAGGCTGAGTTTGAACAGTGTGTTTAGGTGAGGGGTTAGTTCATTTTGGAGCTCTTGTAAGACAGCCTGGGACACCGTCCGGTCCCATTGAAGCTGTGTTTTTGGCTTTGGATAGGGCTGTTTTAACCTGTGTGTCAGTGATTGATGGGGCCCTACATTCTTCTGGTATGGTTATGGGCCCTTTAGGGGGTGAGGGGGGGGTGAAGTTTGCACTAAACCTGTCTGCCAGAATGTTGGCAATATCAGTTGGCTCACTGTATTTTGTGCCATTCTGCACTAACTCAAAGCAGATCTGAAAGTTTCCACTTAGGTTCTTGACATAGCTAAAGAATGCTTTGTGGTTATTTTTGGAGTCATTGGCAATTTTTCTTTTGAAACTAGCCTTGGATGATTTAATGAGGGATCGTGGTTTCTTGCTGATACTGATCAGGGATGTCTTTCCTTCTTGGGATTTTACTCTTTTCTGTACTAGTTTCCTCCTTCTGTTGTATAACTTGTTTATGGCAGGGGTCCACCAGACTGGTTTCCTTTTCTTGGAAGAGTGAGTCTTGGTTTTACTTGGGATAGCATGATCCATGCATTCCTGCAGATGCTCATAGAGTGCCTTTGTAAAGGTTGCAGCAGCTTGGACAGCATTGTACTTTAGCATGAGGGCTGTGAACCTTTCCACCTCAGTCTTACGTAATGTGAAGTTTGCTTTTGAAAAGTTTTTCATGGTGGTTTCCTTGATTGGGGGTGGGGGCAGAATGTGGATATCCAGAGTGATTAGTCTATGGTCTGATCTAACCAGTGAGGGGTTGACCTCCGGTGTGGAACACCGGTCGCCCATGTTGGTGATGACCAGGTCCAATATGTTGTTCACTCTTGTGGGGGTGTTGGCCAGTTTTTCCAGGGCATTCGAGTTTATAAATTCTAGGAAGTGTTGGGCAAGGGAGTTAGTACTTGAGTAATTCTCTCAGTTTATGTTTGGGTAATTGAAATCACCCAGTATTAGGGTGTTTGGTAGGACCTTCATATTTCCCAGTGTTTCCAGAAATGTGGAATGGGGGTCCTGGGTCATGGTGGGTGATCTGTAGCAAGCTACAATTTGGATTGTAGTTTTGCCCATTGTTAGTTGCACATGGATGATCTCTGATGCATTGTGCTGTGCCACTAACCTGGAGGTGTGGGTATCCTTAATGAATATGACTACACCCCTGCCTTTTGTGTTTGGTCCTGGTTCTGTGGCTGAAAGGTATGGTATGAGTCATAGCCTAGTAGTGCTGGGGTGCACTCAGGAGCCTTAAACCAGGTTTCTATTACTGCACAGATGTTGATGTTCTCCATACTGAGGAGTGCCTCGAGTGCATGCATGCATATTGAGGTTTAGACTTCTGGCGTTGAGTAGCATTACCCTCAGTTTTTGGTTACTTGTGCTATTTATGGTGGTGGGTTTGTCTTTTGAGCCTTGCCTAAAAAAGGCACTATGGGGTCGGCAAGAGCTTTGGCCAGTATTCGAAAGCCTAAGGGTGACAGGTGCAAGTCATCTCTTGTGAAGCAACATGGCTTGTCGAGCATGTCATCCCAGGTGGACAGATACTGGATCCCCTTTGAATGACACCAGAAATGTAGCCAATTGTTGAAATTGAACATTTTTTTCTTTATAACTGTGTCATCATTCTTAGTGAGGGCAGGATGCTACTCAGGTTCAGGGTCATACCGACCTGGGTTACATGATCAGCAAGCTCTTCCATGTCTCTTTTCATGTAGTCCAGGGAGGTATGTCTGTAGTCATTCACACCAACATGGACAATGGCAGAGTCATATTTGTACTTGTTCTGGAGTGACCTCAGTGTTTGTGTTATCTGGCGGATCCTGGCTCCCGACAGGCAGCTAACTGTAACCTTCTCCTTATCCAACCTAGTTAGTGGGACATCAGTGTGCCTGACTATAGAGATGGCTATTACTAGTGTGTTGGGTATGTTATTTTGCCTTAAGGGCTGTGATTGTGTGGCACACTGATTATGTGAAGTATGTGTTTCATGGTTGGTGATGGGGTGTGGAGGTTGCTTGGATGTCTGCTTTGGAGGTCTCTGTTGCTTTAGCAGATTTTTATTTAGAGCCTCTGAGTATGTTTTCATGTATTCATGTGTGTTATTTGCTGGTGTTGGTTTATTAGGTCTATGTGAGATTGGTGGTGTGTTGCAAGTATTACCCTTCTCCTCTTGACTGTCAGTTCCAGTCTTGGGTTGAGAGAACTTTGCCTCTAGTTTGGCTGTATAATTGCATCTCTCGCATATATTAGTGTTTGGTGGTAGGAGGAGACGGTTGTCAGTGTACATGAGGCAGTTGTAACATTGCCTCAAAATGCCCAGATTCACCAATTGGACTGGAGAGTACATAGTAAACTGCCCTTTGGACATGCCTGAATAGATAGAGTACGCTGTTTTTCTTATAGATAATAGATTCTATGAGGATCCAATATATGTTGGACAGGTTGATATCATAGATAATAGATTCTATGGGAATCCAATATATGTTGGACCAGGTTGATATCGTAGATAACACTTCCTGTTTTACAAGGAATGGCTTCATCTATCATACCAAGACTTCTGCATACTGGCTAAGGCTTTTGCAGTTCGCATGCTGCCTTTTTCCAAGCAGAGTCCCCCTTCTGGATATTTCTACAAAGAAAATTCAGACTCCCATTTGGACAACATTCAGGTGACAATACTCAGTGCTAGAAAACTAAACAGGAAGATGCTAGAACATGAGACTGTTCTGAATTTCAAACAAATGCATTTTTGTATTGTTACTGACACATGATTTCATTGCAGTAATAGTACACTGTCTATACCAGGGTTTAGCACCAATCATGCCAAGAAGCTCTTGGGTAAGTTTTAGGGAGTATCTATATTTGTTAGGAACACAGTTACTTTGTATCGCATTAGCTAGGATCACATCTTAGAGCACTTGGAGATCCAAATTGCCATTAATAAATCCGAATATTAAAAATGTGAATATTAATAAATCTGAATATTATGTCATTGGTAGCTACAGAGCCTCATCAGTGCAACCAGAAGATCTCAGAAATTACCTCAACACCTCAGCAGCATTAATAACTTCTTATCAGGAGACTTTTGTTGCCTAAGAATTGATTGGCACACATACACTTCTAAAAACGTTATGCTCAGCATTCCTTAGACTTCATCAGGACCAATGCACCAGAGCAAACTATAACATTACCCACTAGATACTGTAATATTCCTAACCTAGTCCTTACCAGTTTCCTGGACCCAACCATGCATCTCCTTATCTCTGGTTAAATATGACCAGAAGTCAGTCATCTTCTCAATCAGGCCAAGTGGTATCACCCCACTACCAAATGAGTGCATCTTTAGGGACCTCTCCAAAGCAAACCTACTTCACCTTATACAAGATGTGCAAAATTCACAACAATCCCTTGCAAATGGACCCAACTAAGTAGGCTGCTGCATTTACTTCTGTCATCAGCACCTGGTAGTAAGTACTTATCTGCCCTAAAAATAACAGTAAATTCAGCAGTAAACTGCTCAGGTCATACCCATGTATTATTTAACTGTACAACAAAAGAAAATAACAGTAAATTCAGAAGTAAACTGCTCTGGTCGAACTCATGCATTATTTAATTGTACAACAAAAGAAAAAAAATTCAGGACTAAACGGCTCTGGTAGAACTAGTGTATTATTTAATTGTATAACAAAAGAAAATAACAGTAAATTCAGGAGTAAAGTGCTCTTGTAGGACTCGTGTGTTAGTTAACTGTACAACAAAAAAAAATAACAGTAAATTCAGGAGTAAACTGCTCTGGTAGGACTCGTGTATTATTTAATTGTACAACAAAAGAAAATAACAGTAAATTCTGGAGTAAACTGCTCTGGTAGGACTCGTGTATTATTTAATTGTACAACAAAAGAAAATAAAAGTAAATTCAGGAGTAAACTGCTCTGGTAGGACTCGTGTAATATTTAACTGTACAACAAAAGAAAATAACAGTAAATTCAGGAGTAAACTGCTCTGGTTGGACTCATGTATTATTTAACTGTACAACAAAAGTAAATAATAGTAAATTAAGGAGTAAACTGCTCCGGTAGGACTCATGTATTACTTAACTGTACAACAAAAGTAAATAACAATAAATTCAGGAGTAAAGTGCTCCGGTAGAACTCATGTATTATTTAACTGTACAACAAAAGAAAATAACAGTAAATTCAGGAGTAAACTGCTCTGGTAGAACTCATGTAATATTTAACTGTACAACAAAAGAAAATAACAGTAAATTCAGGAGTAAACTGCTCTGGTAGGACTCGTGTATTATTTAACTGTACAACAAAAGTAAATAACAGTAAATTCAGGAGGAAACTGCTCTGGTAGGACTCATGTAATATTTAACTGTACAACAAAAGAAAATAACAGTAAATTCAGGAGTAAACTGCTCTGGTCGGACTCATGTATTATTTAACTGTACAACAAAAGTAAATAATAGTAAATTCAGGAGTAAACTGCTCCGGTAGGACTCATGTATTACTTAACTGTACAACAAAAGTAAATAACAGTAAATTCAGGAGTAAAGTGCTCCGGTAGAACTCATGTATTATTTAACTGTACAACAAAAGAAAATAACAGTAAATTCAGGAGGAAACTGCTCTGGTAAGACTCATGTAATATTTAACTGTACAACAAAAGAAAATAACAGCAAATTCAGGAGTAAACTGCTCTGGTAGGACTCGTGTATTATTTAACTGTACAACAAAAGTAAATAACAGTAAATTCAGGAGGAAACTGCTCTGGTAGGACTCGTGTATTATTTAACTGTACAACAAAAGTAAATAACAGTAAATTCAGGAGGAAACTGCTCTGGTAGGACTCATGTATTATTTAATTGTACAACAAAAGTAAATAACAGTAAATTCAGGAGTAAACTGCTCTGGTAGGACTCGTGTATTATTTAACTGTACAACAAAAGTAAATAACAGTAAATTCAGGAGTAAACTGCTCTGGTAGGACTCATGTATTATTTAACTGTACAACAAAAGTAAATAACAGTAAATTCAGGCGTAAACTGCTCTGGTAGGACTCGTGTATTATTTAACTGTACAACAAAAGAAATTAAGAGTAAATTCAGGAGTAAACTGCTCTGGCAGGACTCATGTATTATTTAACTGTACAACAAAAGTAAATAACAGTAAATTCAGGAGTAAACTGCTCTGGTAGGACTCGTGTATTATTTAACTGTACAACAAAAAAAATTAACAGTAAATTCAGGAGTAAACTGCTCTGGTAGGACTCGTGTATTATTTAACTGTACAACAAAAGAAAAAAAAATCAGGACTAAACAGCTCTGATAGGACTCATGTATTATTTAACTGTACAACAAAAGAAATCAACAGTAAATTCAGGAGTAAACTGCTCTGGTAGGACTCATGCATTATTTAACTGTACAACAAAAGAAATTAACAGTAAATTCAGGAGTAAACTGCTCTGGTAGAACTCATGTATTATTTAATTGTACAACAAAAGTAAATAACAGTAAATTCAGGAGTAAACTGCTCTGGTAGGACTCGTGTATTATTTAACTGTACAACAAAAGAAATTAACAGTAAATTCAGGAGTAAACTGCTCTGGTAGAACTCATGTATTATTTAATTGTACAACAAAAGTAAATAACAGTAAATTCAGGAGTAAACTGCTCTGGTTGGACTCATGTATTATTTAACTGTACAACAAAAGTAAATAACAGTAAATTCAGGAGTAAACTGCTCTGGTTGGACTTGTATTATTTAACTGTACAACAAAAGTAAATAACAATAAATTCAGGAGTAAACTGCTCTGGTATAACTCATGTATTACTTAACTGTACAACAAAAGTAAATAACAGTAAATTCAGGAGTAAAGTGCTTCTGGTAGAACTCATGTATTATTTAACTGTACAACAAAAGTAAATAACAGTAAATTCAGGAGTAAACTGCTCTGGTTGGACTCATGTATTATTTAACTGTACAACAAAAGTAAATAACAGTAAATTCAGGAGTAAACTGCTCTGGTAGAACTCATGTATTACTTAACTATACAACAAAAGTAAATAACAGTAAATTCAGGAGTAAAGTGCTTCTGGTAGAACTCATGTATTATTTAACTGTACAACAAAAGTAAATAACAGTAAATTCAGGAGTAAACTGCTCTGGTTGGACTTGTGTATTATTTAACTGTACAACAAAAGAAATTAACAGTAAATTCAGGAGTAAACTGCTCTGGTTGGACTCATGTATTGTTTAACTGTGAAACAAAAGGAAATAACAGTAAATTCAGGTGTAAACTGCTCTGGTTGGACTCGTGTATTATTTAACTGTACAACAAAAGAAATTAACAGTAAATTCAGGAGTAAACTGCTCTGGTTGGACTCGTGTATTATTTAACTGTACAACAAAAGAAAAAAAAATCAGGACTAAACAGCTCTGATAGGACTCATGTATTATTTAACTGTACAACAAAAGAAATCAACAGTAAATTCAGGAGTAAACTGCTCTGGTAGGACTCATGCATTATTTAACTGTACAACAAAAGAAATTAACAGTAAATTCAGGAGTAAACTGCTCTGGTAGAACTCATGTATTATTTAATTGTACAACAAAAGTAAATAACAGTAAATTCAGGAGTAAACTGCTCTGGTAGGACTCGTGTATTATTTAACTGTACAACAAAAGAAAGTAACAGTAAATTCAGGAGTAAACTGCTCTGGTAGAACTCATGTATTATTTAATTGTACAACAAAAGTAAATAACAGTAAATTCAGGAGTAAACTGCTCTGGTTGGACTCATGTATTATTTAACTGTACAACAAAAGTAAATAACAGTAAATTCAGGAGTAAACTGCTCTGGTTGGACTTGTATTATTTAACTGTACAACAAAAGTAAATAACAATAAATTCAGGAGTAAACTGCTCTGGTATAACTCATGTATTACTTAACTGTACAACAAAAGTAAATAACAGTAAATTCAGGAGTAAAGTGCTTCTGGTAGAACTCATGTATTATTTAACTGTACAACAAAAGTAAATAACAGTAAATTCAGGAGTAAACTGCTCTGGTTGGACTCATGTATTATTTAACTGTACAACAAAAGTAAATAACAGTAAATTCAGGAGTAAACTGCTCTGGTAGAACTCATGTATTACTTAACTATACAACAAAAGTAAATAACAGTAAATTCAGGAGTAAAGTGCTTCTGGTAGAACTCATGTATTATTTAACTGTACAACAAAAGTAAATAACAGTAAATTCAGGAGTAAACTGCTCTGGTTGGACTTGTGTATTATTTAACTGTACAACAAAAGAAATTAACAGTAAATTCAGGAGTAAACTGCTCTGGTTGGACTCATGTATTGTTTAACTGTGAAACAAAAGGAAATAACAGTAAATTCAGGTGTAAACTGCTCTGGTTGGACTCGTGTATTATTTAACTGTACAACAAAATAAATTAACAGTAAATTCAGGAGTAAACTGCTCTGGTTGGACTCATGTATTATTTAACTGTACAGCAAAAGAAATTAACAGTAAATTCAGGAGTAAACTGCTCTGGTAGGACTCATGTATTATTTAATTGCACAATAAAAGAAAATAACAGTAAATTCAGGAGTAAACTGCTCTGGTTGAACTTGTGTATTATTTAACTGTACAACAAAAGTAAATAACAGTAAATTCAGGAGTAAACTGCTCTGGTAGAACTCATGTATTACTTAACTGTACAACAAAAGTAAATAACAGTAAATTCAGGAGTAAAGTGCTCTGGTAGGACTCGTGTATTATTTAACTGTACAACAAAAGAAAATAACAGCAAATTCAGGAGTAATCTGCTCTGGTAGAACTCATGTAATACTTAACTGTACAACAAAAGTAAATAGTAAATTCAGGAGTAAAGTGCTCTGGTAGGACTCATGTATTATTTAATTGTACAACAAAAAAAAAAATAACAGTAAATTCAGGAGTAAAGTGCTCTGGTAGGACTCATGTATTATTTAACTGTACAACAAAAGAAAATAACAGTAAATTCAGGAGTAAAGAGCTCTGGTAGGACTCATGTATTATTTAACTGTACAACAAAAGAAAATAACAGTAAATTCAGGAGTAAACTGCTCTGGTAGAACTCATGTAATATTTAACTGTACAACAAAAGTAAATAGTAAATTCAGGAGTAAAGTGCTCTGGTAGGACTCATGTATTAATTAATTGTACAACAAAAGAAAATAACAGTAAATTCAGGAGTAAACTGCTCTGGTAGAACTCATGTATTATTTAACTGTACAACAAAAGAAAATAACAGTAAATTCAGGAGTAAACTGCTCTGGTAGGACTCGTGTAATATTTAACTGTACAACAAAAGTAAATAACAGTAAATTCAGGAGTAAAGTGCTCTGGTAGGACTCATGTATTATTTAACTGTACAACAAAAGTAAATAACAGTAAATTCAGGAGTAAAGTGCTCTGGTAGGACTCGTGTATTATTTAACTGTACAACAAAAGTAAATAACAGTAAATTCAGGAGTAAACTGCTCTGGTAGAACTCATGTATTATTTAACTGTACAACAAAAGTAAATAACAGTAAATTCAGGAGTAAAGTGCTCTGGTAGGACTCGTGTATTATTTAACTGTACAACAAAAGTAAATAACAGTAAATTCAGGAGTAAACTGCTCTGGTAGGACTCATGTATTATTTAACTGTACAACAAAAGAAAATAACAGTAAATTCAGGAGTAAACTGCTCTGGTAGGACTCGTGTAATATTTAACTGTACAACAAAAGAAAATAACAGTAAATTCAGGAGTAAAGTGCTCTGGTAGGACTCGTGTATTATTTAACTGTACAACAAAAGTAAATACCAGTAAATTCAAGAGTAAACTGCTATGGTAGGACTCGTGTATTATTTAACTGTACAACAAAAGAAAAATAACAGTAAATTCAGGAGTAAACTGCTCTGGTAGGACTCATGTATTATTTAACTGTAAAACAAAAGAAAATAACAGTAAATTCAGGAGTAAACTGCTCTGGTAGGACTCATATTATTTAACTGTACAACAAAAAAAAATAACAGTAAATTCAGGAGTAAACTGCTCTGGTAGAACTTGATTATTATTTAACTGTACAACAAAAGAAAATAACAGTAAATTCAGGAGTAAAGTGCTCTGGTAGGACTCATGTGTTACTTAACTGTACAACAAAAGTAAATAACAGTAAATTCAGGAGTAAAGTGCTCTGGTAGGACTCATGTATTATTTAACTGTACAACAAAAGAAAATAACAGTAAATTCAGGAGTAAACTGCTATGGTAGGACTTGTGTATTATTTAACTGTACAACAAAAGAAAATAACAGTAAATTCAGGAGTAAACTGCTCTGGTAGGACTCGTGTAATATTTAACTGTACAACAAAAGTAAATAACAGTAAATTCAGGAGTAAACTGCTCTGGTAGGACTCATGTATTATTTAACTGTACAACAAAAGAAATTAACAGTAAATTCAGGAGTATACCGCTCCAGTAGGACTCGTAATATTTAACTGTACAACAAAAGAAAATAACAGTAAATTCAGGAGTAAACTGCTCTGGTAGGACTCGTGTATTATTTAACTGTACAACAAAAGTAAATAACAGTAAATTCAGGAGTAAACTGCTCTGGTAGGACTCATATTATTTAACTGTACAACAAAAGTAAATAACAGTAAATTCAGGAGTAAACTGCTCTGGTAGGACTCGTGTATTATTTAACTGTACAACAAAAGTAAATAACAGTAAATTCAGGAGTAAACTGCTCTGTTAAGACTCGTGTATTATTTAACTGTACAACAAAAAAAATAGCAGTAAATTCAGGAGTAAACTGCTCTGGTAGGACTCATGTAAAATTTAACTGTTCAACAAAAGTAAATAGTAAATTCAGGAGTAAACTGCTATGGTAGGACTCATATTATTTAATTGTACAACAAAAAAAGGAATAGAATGAAAAGTTACAAGAAGTCCCGTCTCCCTTCCTCAAGACTAGACTGAAACTTGCCATCAAGGAACCTAAAATTATATTAGAAAATATAAAACAGAGAATGAACTTAATGTTATTACAGATTTCAAAGGAAACTACAACTCTTTTTTCAATTATGTCAGAAATCTAATGAATAATGCTCAACACTGCAGTGAGCTCATCTGTAGTAATAGTATCTCCCAATCTGACCACAAGGATATCGCTAATATATTCGCAGACATGTTTAGTGCCACCATTACCTGTCCTACTCACATTGTTGCCCCAGTATCCCTGAGAATTTTGTTTCCCATGAAATCACCTTGGCAAAAGTCTTAGAGTTCATGTCAAAGGCTAAACATACTACCATGGGGACTGGACAACATATCAGGCTGCATTCTCATCAGTGCCAAGTATGGACTGTTTGACCTGCTTAAACTGGTCACTCTCAGCCTAGCCACAGGGTTTGTTTCTGATGCCTGGAGAACAGCCACTGTGATTCCTCTACACAAGTCTGGCCACCTCTACTAACCTGGGTAGTTACACAACCATCAGCATCACCGATGTTATATGCAAAGCCATTGACGGTATCTGCAGAATCTTTTATGCAGAGATAGGCAACTTAACTGAGCTTCATCTCAGTCAGCTTGGCTTTTTGAAGGGCATGTCTTGTCTCCAGAACTTAATAATCTTTGAAAAGATTACAGGGACTGTGGGAAGTGGTCACTCTATGCACACTGTTTATCTTGACCTGGCTGAGGCTTTTGACACTATTCCTTATGCTAGTATTATTGAAAAATTAGACAAGCTTAATGTAAACCATTTCACTGTCCACTGCATTGCAATTTGACTATTCAACAGATCCCAAGCTGTGAAAGGTGCTGATTCCCTCTCTGAATGTAACATGGAGCAAGTGGGATACTGCAGGAATCAGTTCTGTGTCTTCTCTCAATGTAACATTGTAACTAGTGGGGTACCACAGGGATCAGTTCTGGGCCCTCTCTGGATGAAACATTGTAGAAACACTCTAATAAACCTCAGAAGTTCTAGGCAGATATTAATAAACTGCTACACCCAGGTAAAACTACTACCCAACCCCCTCAGCTACAACCCAAAACACCCCTGAGTACATTGCCAATGCCTTTAACTCCTTCTTCACTGAAATCATCCAGGCCTTTGCTAGCAAACTTAGTCCCACATGCCCTATAGCAATAATCCCTACGTCCAGTGATACACTATCCTTTGCCTTCCAAAAGGTTCCCACCTCCCTCATTAGAACCTTACTTAAAAAACTCAAACCTACCACTCTTTCAGCTGATCTTCTCCCCTCAGAATATCTACAAAGATCTGCTGGTATCATAGCATATCCTGTCTCAGTTCTGATCACTCAAACCATATCTGAGGCCTCTCTCCCAGTCTCTAGAAAATATCACACGTTATCCCACTCCACAAAGGTGATAGCTCAAAGGAACTCTCTAACTATAGGCCAATGGCCATCCTTTCCCTCCTAGCAAAAATAATTGAAAAGTGAATCCACAAACAACTCATACACTGCCTCTTGCAACATAAACTACTAGCAAACTGCCAGCATGGTTTTAGAACACACCACAGTAACTCCTCAGCCATCCTTTCTTTCACCAACACTATCTATTCTAACCGTAACAACAACAGCCTATCCTCGGCCTTGTTCCTAGACCTTTCCAAGGCCTTTGACATGGTTAATCACCAAGTACTCTTACAAACTGTTAACAAACTGTCCCTAAACAGTCACTCCATACAATGGTTCCTTTCTTATCTAAGTGGAAGACAATGGGCAGTCATATGGGAAGATAAACCCTCCTCCCTTCTTTCTGTCACTCTAGGAGTCCCTCAAGGCTCTATATTAGGGCCCCTTATTTTCACACTCTTTATCATTTCTTTGCATGTCCAACAGCTCAGGGTTTGACATGGCCTTGTACGTTGAGCAGAGACCACCTCTGAGTAGACGATATGCCACAGAGTATAGCTGGAGTTTTTTTAGATGGTCAGCATATGGCATCTGCTTTAGGCCTGTGATTCTTTTAGTGAGGTATTTCTGCGGCCTTTCCAGTTGTTGCAGATGTCTTGTGAGGTACATACCAAATGGGGCATTATACTCTATAATGGGTCTGATGAGGGATGAGTACAGTGGGACAATGACCTCCTTTTTTCTGGATGAAAAGCCCTTAGTGATGAGGTGTGCCACATAGAAGGATTTCCTGATTGATGCAGTGATGTGGTTATCGAAGGTGAGACCACTGTCCACCTGTGTTCCTAAGTCTTTCATCACACTTTCGATGTTTAGTGTGCTGCCACTTATGTGGTAATTCATGGGAATATTTTTTTTCTAAAGGGGATAACTATACATTTCTTGGCATTAAGCTTGAGCCCATGGCTCTGGCACCAAGCATCTGTTTCTGTAAGGCCCTTTTGTAGAATATCCACACCATTTGGGGATTCAATAATGGCTCCCAGTTTGCTGTCATCTGTGAACTTTGCTAGCCAGAGTCCCTTAGTGTTGGCCTGTACTTCAGAGAAGTAGATGCCAAACAAGAGTGGTCTCAGGACTGAACCCTGAGGTACTCCACTTGTCATTTTTATGGAGCTGGATTTGGAGTCGGCTACTTTTACAGTGTGGGTTCTGTCAGTAAGCCAGCTGGCAACCCATCAAGTGACATAGGAATTTGTGCCCAGCTTAGTAAGTTTATATATGTTTCCAGAGTGGGGGATGGTGGCAAAGGCCTTGACGAGGTCCAGATAGGCTGTGTGGCCCGCCTTACCCTCGTCCACAGCTCTGGAGACTGATTAGAAGAAGTCAACCAGGTTCAGGAGACAAGATCGGCCCTTCACAAACCCAAACTGGGTGGGGTCCAGTATTTGAAGGTTGCCAATGTCTCTGTTTATAAGTTCCATGATGATGTGTTCCATGCCCTTGCAGATCAGGCTCATCAGACTGATGGGACGGTAGTTTCCGGGATCCAAGGTGAATCCCCCCTTGTGGACTGGGATAACTGTAGCTGTGCACCACTCAGTGGGCATGAAGCCTGAGGTGAGACTATGATTAAACATGACACTTAGGTGAGGTGCCAGTTCATTTTGCAGTTCATGTAGTACACAGCCCAGGATGTCATCTGGTCCCATGGATGCTGTATTCTTAGCTTTGGAGAGTGCGGTTTCTACCTGTGTGGCCGTGATTACCAGAATTTGGCAATCTTTTGGTATTGAGATGGGCCATTTAGGGGGTGAGAGGGGGGTGAAGTTGGCACTAAATCGATCTGCCAGGATATTGGCAATATCCTTGGGAACAGTATATTTAATGCCATTCTGTTGTAGCTTAGAGCAGATCTGAGCATTGCCATTTAGATTCTTGACATAACTACAGAATGCCCTGTGGTTATCTTTGGATTCTTTGGCAATTTTATTTTCATAACTAGCTTTTGTGGATTTTATGAGGGATCTCAGCTTCTTACTGAGGCTAGTAAGGGAGTTTTTTGCATCCTGGAAATTTCCTCTTTTCTGCAACAGTTTATTCCTTCTGTTGTATAGTTTGTTTATAGCAGGGGACCACCAGATTTGCTTCCTTTTTTTAGAGGAGAGCATCTTGGTTCTATTTGGGATGGCACGATTCATGCACGAGTGGATGTGCTCATACAGTGCCTTAGTGTAGGACTCAGCAGTCGAACTTTCAGATCCTGTCTGCATGGGTGTCATGAAGTTTGTCACTTCTGATTTGAGTAGCATGAAGTTGGCTTTGGAGAAAATTTTTACTGATGAACCTTTGTCCTGACTGTCAGTTGTATATATTGTGTGATATGCAAAACTGTATAATTTTAATTATAGATCTCTGAATTGTGTATCAGTTTTTTATCTGCTAAACTTTTTATACTTTACTTTCTTGTATATAACTTTTTATGTTTCCCTTGACTGTAAATAACTATTTCATAAATTTTTGGAGCTTTCCTCCCTGAGCCTCCACTGAAAATGGACATGAATCCAGTCAGACTATCCCTGTCAACAAGTGTAAAAAAAAATAAAATAAATAAATAACTAGTGGGGAGCCACAAGGATCACTTCTGGAGCTCTCCTGCTTAGCATTTATTTTGCAGACATCCAAGCCAATATTCAGTAAATGTGGTTGACAATGTCTGCTGATGAGAGCAAACTGGGCAATGTTATCCTGTCACCCTCTGATGCCAAACAGTTCCAGCAAGGGAAGGAATACGTGCATACACTGTGTATCGAAAAATTTGTCAAACTAAATGAAAAAAGGGCAGCATAGTACTGTTTGTCAAAAAAGTTGTTCCCTCCTGATATGTAAAAAGTGGTACTTCCCTTCAGACAGAAACCATCAATAAAAGACTTAGATACTTATATGGATAGCTTTCATTCAATTAGGTTTCCACCGTGATCAGGAAAATCTTTATCTGGCCCAGTTAATTTACAAGGGAATACCTTCAAGATCCAACCACCCCACCCATCCTTTACCCACTGAATATGAAATTCCACTCATCCTTTATCAGACCCGTCACTGAATATGACATTCCACTCATCCTTTATCAGACCCATCACTGAATATGACATTCCACTAGTCCTTTATCAAACCCGTCACTGAATATGATGTTCCACTCGTCTTTTATCAGACCCATCACTGAATATGATGTTCCACTTGTCCTTTATCAGACCCATCACTGAATATGATGTTCCACACGTTCTTTATCAGACCCATCACTGAATATGATGTTCCACACATCCTTTATCAGACCCATCACTGAATATGACATTCCACTAGTCCTTTATCAGACCCATCACTCAATATGACGTTCCACTTGTCCTTTATCAGACCCATCGCTGAATATGATGTTCCACTCATCCTTTATCAGACGCATCACTGAATATGATGTTCCATTCGTCCATTATCAGACCCATCAGTGAATATGATGTTCCACACGTCCTTTATCAGACCCATCACTGAATATGATGTTCCACTTGTCCTTTATCAGACCCGTCACTGAATATGATGTTCCACTTGTCCTTTATCAGACCCATCACTGAATATGATGTTCCACTAGTCCTTTATCAGACCCATCACTGAATATGATGTTCCACTCATCCTTTATCAGACCCATCACTGAATATAACATTCCACTAGTCCTTTATCTGACCCATCACTCAATATGATGTTCCACTCATCTTTTATCAGACCCATCACTGAATATGATGTTCCACACGTCCTTTATCAGACCCATCACTGAATATGATGTTCCACACGTCCTTTATCAGACCCATCACTGAATATGACATTCCACTAGTCCTTTATCAGACCCATCACTCAATATGACATTCCACTTGTCCTTTATCAGACCCATCACTGAATATGATGTTCCACTCATCCTTTATCAGACCCATCACAGAATATGATGTTCCATTCGTCCTTTGTCAGACCCATCAGTGAATATGATGTTCTACACATCCTTTATCAGACCCATCAGTGAATATTATGTTCCACACGTCCTTTATCAGACCCATCAGTGAATATGATGTTCCACACGTCCTTTATCAGACCCATCAGTGAATATGATGTTCCACACGTCCTTTATCAGACCCATCACTGAATATGATGTTCCACTTGTCCTTTATCAGACCCATCACTGAATATGACATTCCACTAGTCCTTTATCAAACCCGTCACTGAATATGATGTTCCACTTGTCCTTTATCAGACCAATCAGTGAATATGATGTTCCACATGTCCTTTATCAGACCCATCACTGAATATGACATTCCACTAGTCCTTTATCAAACCCGTCACTGAATATGACATTCCACTAATCCTTTATCAGACCCGTCACTGAATATGATGTTCCACTCTTCCTTTATCAGACCCATCATTGAATATGATGTTCCACTCATCCTTTATCAGACCCATCACTGAGTATGACGTTCCACTAGTCCTTTATCAAACCCATCACTCAATATGATGTTCCACTCGTCCTTTATCAGACCCATCAGTGAATATGATGTTCCACTTGTCCTTTATCAGACCCACCACTGAATATGATGCTCCACTTGTCCTTTATCAGATGCATCACTGAATATGATGTTCCACTCATCCTTTATCAGACCCATCGCTGAATATGATGTTCCACTTGTCCTTTATCAGACCCATCAGTGAATATGATGCTCCACTTGTCCTTTAGCAGATCCATCACTGAATATGATGTTCCACTCATCCTTTATCAGACCCATCACTGAGTATGATGTTCCACTCTTCCTTTACCAGACCCATCACTGAATATGATGTTCTACTTGTCCTTTATCAGACCCATCATTGAATATGATGTTCCACTTGTCCTTTATCAGACCCATCACTGAATACGATGTTCCACTAATCCTTTATCAGACCCTTCACTGAATATGATATTCCACTTGTCCTTTATCAGACCCATCACTGAATACAACGTTCCACTAATCCTTTATCAGACCCGTCACTGAAAATGATGTTCCACTTGTCCTTTATCAGACCCATCACTGAATATGATGTTCCACTTATCCTTTATCAGACCCATCATTGAAATAGATGTTCCTCTCGTCCTTTATCAGACCCGTCACTGAATACGATGTTCCACTTGTCCTTTATCAGACCCATCATTGAATTAGATGTTCCTCTCGTCCTTTATCAGACCCATCACTGAATATGATGTTCCTCTCATCCTTTATCAGGCCCATCACTGAATATGATGTTCCACACGTTCTTTATCAGACCCATCACTGAATATGATGTTCCACTTGTCCTTTATCAGACCCATCATTGAATATGATGTTCCACTTGTCTTTTATCAGACCCATCACTGAATATGATGTTCCACTTGACCTTTATCAGACCCATCACTGAATATGATGTTCCACTCATCCTTTATCAGACCCATCACAGAATATGATGTTTCACTCTTCCTTTTTCAGACCCATCACTGAATATGATGTTCCACTAGTCTTTTATCAGACCCATCACTGAATATGATGTTCCACTCATCCTTTATCAGACCCATCACTGAATATGATGTTCCATTAGTCCTTTATCAGACCCATCACTGAATATGATGTTCCACTCTTCCTTTATCAGACCCATCACTGAATATGATGTTCCACTAGTCCTTTATCAGACCCATCACTGAATATGATGTTCCACTTGTCCTTTATCAGACCCGTCACTGAATATGATGTTCCACTAGTCCTTTATCAGACCCATCACTGAATATGATGTTCCACTTGTCCTTTATCAGACCCATCACTGAATATGATGTTCCACTTGTCCTTTATCAGACCCATCACTGAATATGATGTTCCACTAGTCCTTTATCAGACCCGTCACTGAATATGATGTTCCACTTGCCCTTTATCAGACCCATCACTGAATATGATGTTCCACTTGTCCTTTATCAGACCCTTCACTGAATATGATGTTCCACTAGTCCTTTATCAGACCCGTCACGGAATATGATGTTCCACTTGTCCTTTATTAGACCCATCACTGAATATTATGTTCCACTCTTCCTTTATCAGACCCATCAATGAATATGATGTTCCACTCATCCTTTATCAGACCGATCACTGAATATGAAGTTCCACACGTCCTTTATCAGACCCATCACTGAATATGATGTTCCACTTGTCCTTTATCAGACCCATCATTGAATATGATGTTCCACTCGTCCTTTATCAGACCCATCACTGAATATGACATTCCACTAGTCCTTTATCAGACCAATCACTGAATATGATGTTCCACTTGTCCTTTATCAGACCCATCACTGAATATGACGTTCCACTCATCCTTTATCAGACCCATCACTGAATATGACATTCCACTAGTCCTTTATCAAACCCGTCACTGAATATGACGTTCCAATCGTCTTTTATCAGACCCATCACTGAATATGATGTTCCACTTGTCCTTTATCAGACCCATCACTAAATATGATGTTCCACACATCCTTTATCAGACCCATCACTGAATATGATGTTCCATACATCCCTTATCAGACCCATCACTGAATATGACATTCCACTAGTCCTTTATCAGACCCATCACTCAATATGACGTTCCACTTGTCCTTTATCAGACCCATCGCTGAATATGATGTTCCACTCATCCTTTATCAGACGCATCACTGAATATGATGTTCCATTCGTCCATTATCAGACCCATCAGTGAATATGATGTTCCACACGTCCTTTATCAGACCCATCACTGAATATGATGTTCCACTTGTCCTTTATCAGACCCGTCACTGAATATGATGTTCCACTTGTCCTTTATCAGACCCATCACTGAATATGATGTTCCACTTGTCCTTTATCAGACCCGTCACTGAATATGATGTTCCACTAGTCCTTTATCAGACCCATCACTGAATATGATGTTCCACTCATCCTTTATCAGACCCATCACTGAATATAACATTCCACTAGTCCTTTATCTGACCCATCACTCAATATGATGTTCCACTCATCTTTTATCAGACCCATCACTGAATATGATGTTCCACACATCCTTTATCAGACCCATCACTGAATATGATGTTCCACACGTCCTTTATCAGACCCATCACTGAATATGACATTCCACTAGTCCTTTATCAGACCCATCACTCAATATGACGTTCCACTTGTCCTTTATCAGACCCATCACTGAATATGATGTTCCACTCATCCTTTATCAGACCCATCACAGAATATGATGTTCTATTCGTCCTTTATCAGACCCATCAGTGAATATGATGTTCTACACGTCCTTTATCAGACCCATCAGTGAATATGATGTTCCACACGTCCTTTATCAGACCCATCAGTGAATATGATGTTCCACACGTCCTTTATCAGACCCATCAGTGAATATGATGTTCCACACGTCCTTTATCAGACCCATCACTGAATATGATGTTCCACTTGTCCTTTATCAGACCCGTCACTGAATATGACATTCCACTAGTCCTTTATCAAACCCGTCACTCAATATGACATTCCACTTGTCCTTTATCAGACCCATCACTGAATATGATGTTCCACTCATCCTTTATCAGACCCATCACTGAGTATGACGTTCCACTAGTCCTTTATCAAACCCATCACTCAATATGATGTTCCACTCGTCCTTTATCAGACCCATCAGTGAATATGATGTTCCACTTGTCCTTTATCAGACCCAACACTGAATATGAAGTTCCACTCATCCCTTAACAGACCCATCGCTGAATATGATGTTCCACTTGTCCTTTATCAGACCCATCAGTGAATATGATGCTCCACTTGTCCTTTAGCAGATCCATCACTGAATATGATGTTCCACTCATCCTTTATCAGACCCATCACTGAGTATGATGTTCCACTCTTCCTTTATCAGACCCATCACTGAATATGATGTTCTACTTGTCCTTTATCAGACCCATTATTGAATATGATGTTCCACTTGTCCTTTATCAGACCCATCACTGAATACGACGTTCCACTAATCCTTTATCAGACCATTCACTGAATATGATATTCCACTTGTCCTTTATCAGACCCATCACTGAATACGACGTTCCACTAATCCTTTATCAGACCCGTCACTGAAAATGATGTTCCACTTGTCCTTTATCAGACCCATCACTGAATACGACATTCCACTAATCCTTTATCTGACCCTTCACTGAATATGATATTCCACTTGTCCTTTATCAGACCCATCACTGAATATGATGTTCCACTTGTCCTTTATCAGACCCATCATTGAATTAGATGTTCCTCTCGTCCTTTATCAGACCCATCACTGAATATGATGTTCCTCTCATCCTTTATCAGACCCATCACTGAATATGATGTTCCACACGTTCTTTATCAGACCCATCACTGAATATGATGTTCCACTTGTCCTTTATCAGACCCATCATTGAATATGATGTTCCACTTGTCTTTTATCAGACCCATCACTGAATATGATGTTCCACTTGACCTTTATCAGACCCATCACTGAATATGACATTCCACTAGTCCTTTATCAGACCCATCACTGAATATGACGTTTCACTCTTCCTTTTTCAGACCCATCACTGAATATGATGTTCCACTAGTCTTTTATCAGACCCATCACTGAATATGACGTTCCACACGTCCCTTATCAGACCCGTCACTGAATATGATGTTCCACTAGTCCTTTATGAGACCCATCACTGAATATGACGTTCCACTTGTCCTTTATCAGACCCATCACTGAATATGACGTTCCACTTGTCCTTTATCAGACCCCTCACTGAATATGATATTCCACTAGTCCTTTATCAGACCCATCATGGAATATGATGTTCCACTAGTCCTTTATCAGACCCATCACTGAATACGACGTTCCACTTGTCCTTTATCAGACCCATCACTGAATATGACATTCCACTAGTCCTTTATCAAACCCGTCACTGAATATGATGTTCCACTTGTCCTTTATGAGACCTATCACTGAATATTATGTTCCACTCTTCCTTTATCAGACCCATCATTGAATATGATGTTGCACTCATCCTTTATCAGACCGATCACTGAATATGAAGTTCCACACGTCCTTTATCAGACCCATCACTGAATATGATGTTCCACTTGTCCTTTATCAGACCCATCATTGAATATGATGTTCCACTCGTCCTTTATCAGACCCATCACTGAATATGACATTCCACTAGTCCTTTATCAGACCAATCACTGAATATGATGTTCCACTTGTCCTTTATCAGACCCATCACTGAATATGACGTTCCACTCATCCTTTATCAGACCCATCACTGAATATGACATTCCACTAGTCCTTTATCAAACCCATCACTGAATATGATGTTCCACTTGTCCTTTATCAGACCCATCACTGAATATGATGTTCCACTTGTCCTTTATCAGACCCATCACTGAATATGATGTTCCACACATCCTTTATCAGACCCATCACTGAATATGATGTTCCACACGTCCTTTATCAGACCCATCACTGAATATGACATTCCACTAGTCCTTTATCAGACCCATCACTCAATATGACGTTCCACTTGTCCTTTATCAGACCCATCGCTGAATATGATGTTCCACTCATCCTTTATCAGACGCATCACTGAATATGATGTTCCATTTGTCCATTATCAGACCCATCAGTGAATATGATGTTCCACACGTCCTTTATCAGACCCATCACTGAATATGATGTTCCACTTGTCCTTTATCAGACCCGTCACTGAATATGATGTTCCACTTGTCCTTTATCAGACCCATCACTGAATATGATGTTCCACTTGTCCTTTATCAGACCCGTCACTGAATATGATGTTCCACTAGTCCTTTATCAGACCCATCACTGAATATGATGTTCCACTCATCCTTTATCAGACCCATCACTGAATATAACATTCCACTAGTCCTTTATCTGACCCATCACTCAATATGATGTTCCACTCATCTTTTATCAGACCCATCACTGAATATGATGTTCCACACATCCTTTATCAGACCCATCACTGAATATGATGTTCCACACGTCCTTTATCAGACCCATCACTGAATATGACATTCCACTAGTCCTTTATCAGACCCATCACTCAATATGATGTTCCACTTGTCCTTTATCAGACCCATCACTGAATATGATGTTCCACTCATCCTTTGTCAGACCCATCACAGAATATGATGTTCTATTCGTCCTTTATCAGACCCATCAGTGAATATGATGTTCTACATGTCCTTTATCAGACCCATCAGTGAATATGATGTTCCACACGTCCTTTATCAGACCCATCAGTGAATATGATGTTCCACACGTCCTTTATCAGACCCATCAGTGAATATGATGTTCCACACGTCCTTTATCAGACCCATCACTGAATATGATGTTCCACTTGTCCTTTATCAGACCCGTCACTGAATATGACATTCCACTAGTCCTTTATCAAACCCGTCACTCAATATGACATTCCACTTGTCCTTTATCAGACCCATCACTGAATATGATGTTCCACTCATCCTTTATCAGACCCATCACAGAATATGATGTTCCACACGTCCTTTATCAGACCCATCACTGAATATGATGTTCCACACATCCTTTATCAGACCCATCACTGAATATGACATTCCACTAGTCCTTTATCAGACCCATCACTCAATATGACATTCCACTTGTACTTTATCAGACCCATCACTGAATATGATATTCCACTCATCCTTTATCAGACCCATCACAGAATATGATGTTCCATTCATCCTTTGTCAGACCGATCAGTGAATATGATGTTCTATACGTCCTTTATCAGACCCATCAGTGAATATTATGTTCCACACGTCCTTTATCAGACCCATCAGTGAATATGATGTTCCACACGTCCTTTATCAGACCCATCAGTGAATATGATGTTCCACACGTCCTTTATCAGACCCATCACTGAGTATGATGTTCCACTTGTCCTTTATCAGACCCATCACTGAATATGACATTCCACTAGTCCTTTATCAAACCTGTCACTGAATATGATGTTCCACTTGTCCTTTAACAGACCAATCAGTGAATATGATGTTCCACATGTCCTTTATCAGACCCATCACTGAATATGACATTCCACTAGTCCTTTATCAAACCCGTCACTGAATATGACGTTCCACTTGTCCTTTATCAGACCCATCACTGAATATGATGTTCCACTTGTCCTTTATCAGACCTGTCATTGAATATGATGTTCCACTTGTCCTTTATCAGACCCATCACTGAATATGATGTTCCACTCATCCTTTAACAGACCCATCACTGAATATAACATTCCACTAGTCCTTTATCTGACCAATCACTCAATATGATGTTCCACACATCTTTTCTCAGACCCATCACTGAATATGATGTTACACACATCCGTTATCAGACCCATCACTGAATATGATGTTCCACACGTCCTTTATCAGACCCATCACTGAATATGACATTCCACTAGTCCATTATCAGACCCATCACTCAATATGACGTTCCACTTGTCCTTTATCAGACCCATCACTGAATATGATGTTCCACTCATCCTTTATCAGACCCATCACAGAATATGATGTTCTATTCGTCCTTTATTAGACCCATCAGTGAATATGATGTTCTACACATCCTTTATCAGACCCATCAGTGAATAAGATGTTCCACACGTCCTTTATCAGACCCATCAGTGAATATGATGTTCCACACGTCCTTTATCAGACCCATCAGTGAATATGATGTTCCACACGTTCTTTATCAGACCCATCAGTGAATATGATGTTCCACTTGTCCTTTATCAGACCTGTCACTGAATATGACATTCCACTAGTCCTTTATCAAACCCATCACTCAGTATGACATTCCACATGTCCTTTATCAGACCCATCACTGAATATGATGTTCCACTCATCCTTTATCAGACCCATCACAGAATATGATGTTCCACACGTCCTTTATCAGACCCATCACTGAATATGATGTTCCACTCATCCTTTATCAGACCCATCACAGAATATGATGTTCCATTCGTCCTTTGTCAGACCCATCAGTGAATATGATGTTCTACACGTCCTTTATCAGACCCATCAGTGAATATTATGTTCCACACATCCTTTATCAGACCCATCAGTGAATATGATGTTCCACACGTCCTTTATCAGACCCATCAGTGAATATGATGTTCCACACGTCCTTTATCAGACCCATCACTGAGTATGATGTTCCACTTGTCCTTTATCAGACCCATCACTGAGTATGACATTCCACTAGCCCTTTATCAAACCCGTCACTGAAAATGATGTTCCACTTGTCCTTTATCAGACCAATCAGTGAATATGATGTTCCACATGTCCTTTATCAGACCCATCACTGAATATGACATTCCACTAGTCCTTTATCAGACCCGTCACTGAATATGATGTTCCACTCTTCCTTTATCAGACGCATCACTGAATATGATGTTCCACTCATCGTTTATCAGACCCATCGCTGAATATGATGTTCCACTTGTCCTTTAACAGACCCATCACTGAATATGACATTCCAATAGTCCTTTATCTGACCCATCACTCAATATGACGTTCCACTCGTCCTTTATCAGACCCATCAGTGAATATGATGTTCCACTTGTCCTTTATCAGACCCATCAGTGAATATGATGTTCCACTCTTCCTTTATCAGACCCATCATTGAATATGATGTTCCACTCATCCTTTATCAGACCCATCACTGAGTATGACGTTCCACTAGTCCTTTATCAAACCCATCACTGAATATGATGTTCCACTTGTCCTTTATCAGACCCATCACTGAATATGATGTTCCACTTGTCCTTTATCAGACCCATCACTGAATATGACATTCCACTAGTCCTTTATCTGACCCATCACTCAATATGATGTTCCACTCTTCCTTTATCAGACCCATCAGTGAATATGATGTTCCACTTGTCCTTTATCAGACCCACCACTGAATATGATGCTCCACTTGTCCTTTATCAGACCCAACACTGAATATGAAGTTCCACTCATCCCTTAACAGACCCATTCCAGAATATGATGTTCCACTTGTCCTTTATCAGACCCATCAGTGAATATGATGCTCCACTTGTCCTTTAGCAGATCCATCACTGAATATTATGTTCCACTCATCCTTTATCAGACCCATCACTGAGTATGATGTTCCACTCTTCCTTTATCAGACCCATCACTGAATATGATGTTCTACTTGTCCTTTATCAGACCCATTATTGAATATGATGTTCCACTTGTCCTTTATCAGACCCATCACTGAATACGACGTTCCACTAATCCTTTATCAGACCCTTCACTGAATATGATATTCCACTTGTCCTTTATCAGACCCATCACTGAATATGATGTTCCACTTGTCCTTTATCTGACCCTTCACTGAATATGATATTCCACTTGTCCTTTATCAGACCCATCACTGAATATGATGTTCCACTTGTCCTTTATCAGACCCATCATTGAATTAGATGTTCCTCTCGTCCTTTATCAGACCCGTCACTGAATATGATGTTCCACTTGTCCTTTATGAGACCCATCATTGAATTAGATGTTCCTCTCGTCCTTTATCAGACCCATCACTGAATATGATGTTCCTCTCATCCTTTATCAGACCCATCACTGAATATGATGTTCCACACGTTCTTTATCAGACCCATCACTGAATATGATGTTCCACTTGACCTTTATCAGACCCATCACTGAGTATGACATTCCACTAGTCCTTTATCAGACCCATCACTGAATATGACGTTTCACTCTTCCTTTTTCAGACCCATCACTGAATATGATGTTCCACTAGTCTTTTATCAGACCCATCACTGAATATGACGTTTCACACGTCCCTTATCAGAACCGTCACTGAATATGGTGTTCCACTAGTCCTTTCTGAGACCCATCACTGAATATGACGTTCCACTTGTCCTTTATCAGACCCATCACTGAATATGATGCTCCACTCATCCTTTATCAGACCCATCACTGAATATGATGTTCCACTAGTCCTTTATCAGACCCATCACTGAATATGACGTTCCACTTGTCCTTTATCAGACCCCTCACTGAATATGACATTCCACTAGTCCTTTATCAGACCCATCAGGGAATATGATGTTCCACTAGTCCTTTATCAAACCCATCACTGAATATGACGTTCCACTTGTCCTTTATCAGACCCATCGCTGAATATGATGTTCCACTCATCATTTATCAGACGCATCACTGAATATGATGTTCCATTTGTCCATTATCAGACCCATCAGTGTATATGATGTTCCACACATCCTTTATCAGACCCATCACTGAATATGATGTTCCACTTGTCCTTTATCAGACCCGTCACTGAATATGATGTTCCACTTGTCCTTTATCAGACCCATCACTGAATTTGATGTTCCACTTGTCCTTTATCAGACCCGTCACTGAATATGTCCTTCCACTTGTCCTTTATCAGACCCATCACTGAATTTGATGTTCCACTTGTCCTTTATCAGACCCGTCACTGAATATGATGTTCCACTAGTCCTTTATCAGACCCATCACTGAATATGATGTTCCACTCATCCTTTATCAGACCCATCACTGAATATGATGTTCCACACGTCCTTTATCAGACCCATCACTGAATATGATGTTCCACTTGTCCTTTATCAGACCCCTCACTGAATATGATGTTCCACTTGTCCTTTATCAGACCCATCACTGAATATGACGTTCCACTTGTCCTTTATCAGACCCCTCACTGAATATGACATTCCACTAGTCCTTTATCAGACCCATCAGGGAATATGATGTTCCACTAGTCCTTTATCAAACCCATCACTGAATATGACGTTCCACTTGTCCTTTATCAGACGCATCACTGAATATGATGTTCCATTCGTCCATTATCAGACCCATCAGTGTATATGATGTTCCACACATCCTTTATCAGACCCATCACTGAATATGATGTTCCACTTGTCCTTTATCAGACCCGTCACTGAATATGATGTTCCACTCATCCTTTATCAGACCCATCACTGAATTTGATGTTCCACTTGTCCTTTATCAGACCCGTCACTGAATATGATGTTCCACTAGTCCTTTATCAGACCCATCACTGAATATGATGTTCCACTTGTCCTTTATCAGACCCATCACTGAATTTGATGTTCCACTTGTCCTTTATCAGACCCGTCACTGAATATGATGTTCCACTAGTCCTTTATCAGACCCATCACTGAATATGATGTTCCACATCCTTTATCAGACCCATCACTGAGTATGATGTTCCACTTGTCCTTTATCAGACCCATCACTGAATATGATGTTCCACTGTCCTTTATCAGACCCATCATTCAATATGACGTTCCACTTGTCCTTTATCAGACCCATCACTGAATATGATGTTCCACTTGTCCTTTATCAGACCCATCACTGAATATGACGTTCCACTTGTCCTTTATCAGACCTATCACTGAATATGATGCTCCACTCATCCTTTATCAGACCCATCACTGAATATGATGTTCCACACGTCCTTTATCAGACCCATCACTGAATATGATGTTCCACTTGTCCTTTATCAGACCCATCACTGAATATGATGTTCCACTTGTCCTTTATCAGACCCGTCACTGAATATGATGTTCCACTTGTCCTTTATCAGACCCATCACTGAATATGATGTTCCACTTGTCCTTTATCAGACCCGTCACTGAATATGATGTTCCACTTGCCCTTTATCAGACCCATCACTGAATATGATGTTCCACTTGTCCTTTATCAGACCCGTCACTGAATATGATGTTCCACTAGTCCTTTATCAGACCCATCACTGAATATGATGTTCCACTTGTCCTTTATCAGACCCTTCACTGAATATGATGTTCCACTAGTCCTTTATCAGACCCGTCACTGAATATGATGTTCCACTCATCCTTTATCAGACCCATCACTGAATATGATGTTCCACTAGTCCTTAATCAGACCCGTCACTGAATATGATGTTCCACTCATCCTTTATTAGACCCATCACTGAGTATGACCTTCCACTAGTCCTTTATCATAACCATCACTGAAAATGATGTTCCACTTGTCCTTTATCAGACCCGTCACTGAATATGATGTTCCACTTGCCCTTTATCAGACCCGTCACTGAATATGATGTTCCACTTGTCCTTTATCAGACCCATCACTGAATATGATGTTCCACTTGTCCTTTATCAGACCCGTCACTGAATATGATGTTCCACTAGTCCTTTCTGAGACCCATCACGGAATATGACGTTCCACTTGTCCTTTATCAGACCTATCACTGAATATGATGTTCCACTTGTCCTTTATCAGACCCGTCACTGAATATGATGTTCCACTAGTCTTTTATCAGACCCATCACTGAATATGACGTTCCACTTGTCCTTTATCAGACCTATCACTGAATATGATGCTCCACTCGTCTTTTATCAGACCCATCACTGAATATGATGTTCCACTTGTCCTTTATCAGACGCATCACTGAATATGATGTTCCACTTGTCCTTTATCAGACCCATCACTGAATATGATGTTCCACTTGTCCTTTATCAGACCCATCACTGAATATGACATTCCACTAGTCCTTTATCAGACCCGTCACTGAAAATGACGTTCCACTCATCCTTTATCAGACCCACCACTGAATATGATGTTCCACTTGTCCTTTATCAGACCCATCACTGAATATGATGTTCCACTTGTCCTTTATCAGACCCATCAGTGAATATGATGCTCCACTTGTCTTTTAGCAGATCCATCACTGAATATGATGTTCCACTCATCCTTTATCAGACCCATCACTGAATATGACGTTCCACTTGTCCTTTATCGGACCCATCACTGAATATGATGTTCCACTCATCCTTTATCAGACCGATCACTGAATATGACATTCTACTAGTCCTTTATCAGACCCATCAGTGAATACAATGTTCCACTAGTCCTTTATCAAACCCATCACTGAATATGATGTTCCACTTGTCCTTTATCAGACCCATCACTGAATATGATGTTCCACTTGTCCTTTATCAGACCCATCACTGAATATGACATTCCACTAGTCCTTTATCTGACCCATCACTCAATATGATGTTCCACTCTTCCTTTATCAGACCCATCAGTGAATATGATGTTCCACTTGTCCTTTATCAGACCCACCACTGAATATGATGTTCCACTTGTCCTTTATCAGACCCAACACTGAATATGAAGTTCCACTCATCCCTTAACAGACTCATCACAGAATATGATGTTCCACTTGTCCTTTATCAGACCCATCAGTGAATATGATGTTCCACTCTTCCTTTATCAGACCCATCACTGAATATGATGTTCGATTTGTCCTTTATCAGACCCATCATTGAATATGATGTTCCACTTGTCCTTTATCAGACCCATCACTGAATACGACGTTCCACTAATCCTTTATCAGACCCTTCACTGAATATGATATTCCACTTGTCCTTTATCAGACCCATCACTGAATACGACGTTCCACTAATCCTTTCTCAGACCCATCACTGAAAATGATGTTCCACTTGTCCTTTATCAGACCCATCACTGAATATGATGTTCCACTTGTCCTTTATCAGACCCATAATTGAATTAGATGTTCCTCTTGTCCTTTATCAGACCCGTCACTGAATATGATGTTCTACTTGTCCTTTATCAGACCCATCATTGAATTAGATGTTCCTCTCATCCTTTATCAGACCCATCACTGAATATGATGTTCCTCTCATCCTTTATCAGACCCATCACTGAATATGATGTTCCACACGTTCTTTATCAGACCCATCACTGAATATGATGTTCCACTTGTCCTTTATCAGACCCATCATTGAATATGATGTTCCACTTGTCTTTTATCAGACCCATCACTGAATATGATGTTCCACTTGACCTTTATCAGACCCATCACTGAATATGACATTCCACTAGTCCTTTATCAGACCCATCACTGAATATGATGTTTCACTCTTCCTTTTTCAGACCCATCACTGAATATGTTGTTCCACTAGTCTTTTATCAGACCCATCACTGAATATGACGTTTCACACGTCCCTTATCAGACCCGTCACTGAATATGATGTTCCACTAGTCCTTTCTGAGACCCATCACTAAATATGACGTTCCACTTGTCCTTTATCAGACCTATCACTGAATATGATGCTCCACTCATCCTTTATCAGACCCATCACTGAATATGATGTTCCACTAGTCCTTTATCAGACCCATCACTGAATATGACGTTCCACTTGTCCTTTATCAGACCCCTCACTGAATATCACATTCCACTAGTCCTTTATCAGACCCATCAGGGAATATGATGTTCCACTAGTCCTTTATCAGACCCATCACTGAATACGACGTTCCACTTGTCCTTTATCAGACCCATCACTGAATATGACATTCCACTAGTCCTTTATCAAACCCCTCACTGAATATGATGTTCCACTTGTCCTTTATCAGACCTATCACTGAATATTATGTTCCACTCTTCCTTTATCAGACCCATCATTGAATATGATGTTCCACTCATCCTTTATCAGACCGATCACTGAATATGATGTTCCACATGTCCTTTATCAGACCCGTCACTGAATATTATGTTCCACTCATCCTTTATCAGACCGATCACTGAATATGATGTTCCACACGTCCTTTATCAGACCCATCACTGAATATGATGTTCCACCGATCACTGAATATGATGTTCGACACGTCCTTTATCAGACCCGTCACTGAATATTATGTTCCACTCATCCTTTATCAGACCGATCACTGAATATGATGTTTCACACGTCCTTTATCAGACCCATCACTGAATATGATGTTCCACTTGTCCTTTATCAGACCCATCATTGTATATAATGTTCCATTCGTCCTTTATCAGACCCATCACTGAATATGACATTCCACTAGTCCTTTATCTGACCCATCACTCAATATGACGTTCCACTCGTCCTTTATCAGACCAATCTCTGAATATGATGTTCCACTTGTCCTTTATCAGACCCATCACTGAATATGATGTTCCACTTGTCCTTTATCAGACCCATCATTGAATTAGATGTTCCTCTCGTCCTTTATCAGACCCGTCACTGAATATGACGTTCCTCTCATCCTTTATCAGACCCATCACTGAATATGATGTTCCACACGTCCTTTATTAGACCCATCACTGAATATGATGTTCCACTCATCCTTTATCAGACCCATCACTGAATATGACATTCCACTAGTCCTTTATCAGACCCATCACTGAATATGACATTCCACTAGTCCTTTATCAAACCCATGACTGAATATGATGTTCCACTCGTCTTTTATCAGACCCATCACTGAATATGATGTTCCACTTGTCCTATATCAGACCCATCACTGAATATGATGTTCCACTCATCCTTTATCAGACCCATCACTGAATATGATGTTCCACACGTCCTTTATTAGACCCATCACTGAATATGATGTTCCACTCATCCTTTATCAGACCCATCACTGAATATGATGCTCCCCTCATCCTTTATCAGACCCATCATTGAATATGATGTTCCACTAGTGCTTTATCAGACCCATCACTGAATATGACGTTCCACTTGTCCTTTATCAGACCCCTCACTGAATATGATGTTCCACTTGTCCTTTATCAGACCCATCAGTGAATATGATGTTCCACTTGACCTTTATCAGACCCATCACTTAATATGACATTCCACTAGTCCTTTATCAGACCCATCACTGAATATGACGTTTCACTCTTCCTTTTTCAGACCCATCACTGAATATGATGTTCCACTAGTCTTTTATCAGACCCATCACTGAATATGACGTTCCACACGTCCTTTATCAGACCTGTCACTGAATATGATGTTCCACTAGTCCTTTATCAGACCCATCACTGAATATGACATTCCACTTGTCCTTTATCAGACCCATCACTGAATATGACATTCCACTAGTCCTTTATCAGACCTATCAGTGAATATGATGTTCCACTAGTCCTTTATCAGACCCATCACTGAATATGATGTTCCACTTGTCCTTTATCAGACCCATCACTGAATATGACATTCCACTAGTCCTTTATCAAACCCGTCACTGAATATGATGTTCCACTTGTCCTTTAACAGACCTATCACTGAATATTATGTTCCACTCTTCCTTTATCAGACCCATCATTGAATATGATGTTCCACTCATCCTTTATCAGACCGATCACTGAATATGATGTTCCACACGTCCTTTATCAGACCCGTCACTGAATAGTATGTTCCACTCATCCTTTATCAGACCGATCACTGAATATGATGTTCCACATGTCCTTTATCAGACCCATCACTGAATATGATGTTCCACTTATCCTTTATCAGACCCATCACTGAATATGATGTTCCACACGTCCTTTATCAGACCCATCACTGAATATGACATTCCACTAGTCCTTTATCTGACCCATCACTCAATATGATGTTCCACTCGTCCTTTATCAGACCAATCACTGAATATGATGTTCCACTTGTCCTTTATCAGACCTATCACTGAATATTATGTTCCACTCTTCCTTTATCAGACCCGTCACTGAATATGGATTTTCTACACGTCCTTTATCAGATCCATCACTGAATATGATGTTCCACTCATTCTTTATCAGACCCATCAGTGATTATGATGTTCCACTTGTCCTTTATCAGACCTATCACTAAATATGACGTTCCACTCTTCTTTTATCAGACCTGTCACTGAATGTGATGTTCCACTTGTCCTTTATCAGACCCATCACTGAATATGACATTCCACTAGTCCTTTATCAGACCCGTCACTGAATATGATGTTCCACTTGTCCTTTATCAGAAGCATCACTGAATATGATGTTCCACTTGTCCTTTATCAGACGCATCACTGAATATGGCCCTGGCCACCAATAGCATGGACATCCTCGGCCATCTGCTGTCAGACATGGTAATGGAAGGGTTTGTTGGAGTTTATCAAGGAGGTGTCCACCATGGAGATGGAGAGGGCCTTGTAGTATCACCTTATTCTCAACCACTCAGAAAGTAGGCTTCTGTGAGGATGGGCCGTTAGTACCTTTAGGAGCCATATCCCTGTTGTGATGAAATAAAAGCTGGATATTACACACAAGTCAACACACGTGGTAGTACACACTCACACACACACACACACAAAACAGTTATAGACTAAAATATAACAGGCAGTACAATCGAGTGTAACATAGAAATACCTGCACCACTAAAAAGCAGTAACAACATTTAACATAAGCTGTTAGCTGTAGGAGAAAAAACAGCACTGTAATGGCTTGATGCAATCTCCTCATCCCCAAGCCAAGAAAAAAAAAACATATACGAGGCAAAAAGAAATAAAAGATGCAACAATGTCCATACTAATGCACAACATCATAAACATATCATGCTCAACCCGCCCCAGTTTGGTTTCGTTAAAGGGAGATTCTGCCTCTTGAACTTGGTGGACTTTTTTGAGAAAGTCACCAAAGCCCTGGACAAAGGCTAATCTATGTATACAGCCTACTTTGACCTGTCCAAGGCCTGTAACACTATTCCACACTCAGGCATCATTGATAAACTCACCCAGCTGAAGATGAACCCATATATAAGATAGCACAGTGGTAGTGTTGTCGCCTCACAGCAAGAGGTTCTCTGGTTTGATTCTCAGCTGGGGTGCCTTCTGTGCAGAGTCTGCATGTCCTCCCTGCATGTGTGTGGGTTTCCTCCCATGTTACAAAGACATGTGTCTAGAGTGTTTCTCCCTGGGCCTCCACTGAAAATTGGCTCATTCCAAGTCGGACTTTCTCAGTTAACAAATGTTAAAATAAAACAAGAAAATGTTAGGGAATCTGAATTCACTCTAAAACCACTTTAATAAATCACCAACACTATTGCTGATAGGTTAAGTCAAGTGCTTTCGTCACAAAGTAACATTATCAGAACCAAGAGTGACAATGTTACATTCAATTTATTCTTAAAACTGACACCAAAGTTGATACCCCTCCAACATTTAAAGCAATACTATTCCCCAAAAAACACAACTCATACAAAGTTAAGTAAACGAATAAGTGGAAGATAAAAATTAAATAATAAAACCATTCATCCAAACAGCAAAAACTATAAAGAAAAAAAAACACAAAACACAACTCAGCAGTTATTGGCTCTGTTTTTCAGTTCACTATGAATAGAGATTGTCTCTCTCAGACCAGGAAAACTGTTGGCATCAAAATGCAGCTGCCAAAATATTTCTCACTGCAATAAATGATTCATCCAGTCCCCGGGGAATACCCCAAGTTTAATCTGTTCTAACACTAAGAACTTAAAGTTCTTAAAGCCTGGGCAAACACCGGAATGCCTTGCCAGGGCACTTTTGTTATAATTCTTTCTAATACTATAGACATGCTGGTATTTTATTTTATTCAAGGAATTAATGGTCTTGCCAATATAAAAGGCCATGCATGTGTCACACAATGCTAGGTAGACCACTCTATCTGAATCACAGTTGTAATTGCCACCACGTCCTAAGCCATTCAGCCTAGGTAGCCAAACATCCCTAGGAGATGTAGATATGAATGAACATTGATTACAATGGCCACATTTCCTTGTGAAAGGAGATCCAGAACTTTCAGCAACAGGCATTTCCAGCAAGGATTTAATGTTCCTCATGTTCTTAAATGTAAATGTAGGAGCAGCTGAAAAATGTTTGTTGATGTCCATGTTGCTTGAGAGCAAATACCAATTCCTATGAATAATATTCTGTATATCCCTGGAATCTAAGGAATAATGTAAAATCATATTATTTCTACACTCTGCTGTAATCTTATTTGCAGCGAGTTCAACAAGGCCAGATTAAATAATCTGGGAGTACCAATCCGTCCTGTGAGACCAAACCTCCTCTTGTAATTTCTCAAGCAATGTCAAATGGTATCTTCTGTTAAGAAACAAACCCTTTAGGAGTTAAAACTGCTTCAAACAATTGTCATTGGAAGTGAGCCTTGAAATTATAATCAATAGACTCATAACCAACCCTTTCTTTAGATGAAAGGGGTGACAACTGTCAAAAGATAAAAAAAGCATTGCAAAAAAGTAGGCTTCCGAAAAATCTGTGTCCTAAATCCACTGGTGGACAGCTTGAAAATTTCAATAGCTAAATAATGAATTTTTCACCCCCCCCCCTATGGTGTATGTAAACTCAAGGAATGAGGTACTATTTGCTAATGCTCAACAATATGAAGCAATTCATCTTGTGAGCCATCCCAGATAATCAAAAGGTCATCCAAGAATCTGAAATATTCCCTACATTTCTTGTATTTGGGGTGTTTAAAAACAATGTCCAACTCCCACCACAACAATACTGCATTAGCAAACAGGGGGGGCGCAAGCCGCACCCATGGTGACACCTGAGATTTGTTTAAAAAACTCACCACCAAAAAGGATAAGATGTTGCAAAGGACAGTTTCCATGAACTCAATAACTAATTGCTTAGCTACTGGATCTAAACCACCAAATCTACTCACCACATGGCCATACCAATCCAAACCAACATCATGTGGCATGACAGTGAACAAACTTTTGATGTCACACATTGCAAGTAGAAATGAACCACCAAAATCCACCTTCCTTAGCTTATCGATCAAATCTCATGAGTCTTCGGCAATGTGAGGGAAAGGAAGAAATAACTTTTTCAGTTTGAAGTCAATAAATTTGGCCAAGGGTTCTGTGACTGAGCCATGAGCGGAGACTATTGGGTGTAATGGTAGGTCAACCATGGAGGAATGTACCTTTGGAATACTAAAACCTTTAGGTATCACAGGATGTTCAATCCTCAGGTAATCATATAAACTCTGAGGGATGTGTTCAAACAGCAACAGATCATCCAGTGCAACATTAATGGCTCGGTAGGCAATGTTGATTTCATTGACAAACACCGCAGTATATACATTAGTGTCATTCAACAATCTATATAGTCTCTCCGAATAATCATGGGTGTCCATAATGGCAAGGCCACCCCATTTGTCAGGTTTCATGCATTGAATACTGCTGTCCTTGATGAAACCATTTAAAAGTGCTCTCTCACTGGGGGGAGGGGGGGGTCATACTAAAAAAAAAATTTCTTCCTTTGATTAGAAGTCAATCTTCCCAAATGTCTCTCTCACACATCTTTTCAAAGATGCTGAGGGCACAATGAATAGGGGGGTTGGCTACACTCTTCCTCCTAGGGTCAGCCACTTCAGTATTGAAGGATGCATGATCATCCATGATTAAGCTAAAATTAAGCTTCCTTGTAAATATTTTTAAATCAAGTAAAGTATCCTCAATGTAGCTTTGCTGGCTGGGATAAAATTGAACCCCTTAAGAAAATCTTTGTGATGCTCAGGGCCCACAGGTAACTTGGTGTAATTATAAATAGTAAAATCAAAAAAAGATGTAACTGAAACAGTACCCGAGTCCATAATTGATGTATCCAAGGCAATACAATCCAAATTGTCACTTTCAAGCAGCACTGAGTTGTTTGTGTATCCCTCTAGTAAAATGTTTTCTTCTTCGATTGAAAATTCGATCCTCCTTGTTGATGTTGATTCTGTATGTTCCCCTTGTCCAAAAGTCTTGCTGACCATCTCAGGGAGAAATTCCCACAGGGTATAGAGTCAAATCCACCCTTTCATTTGGAATTGGTAGATCTCTTTGATCAGACGGGGTTAGAGTTAACCTGTTTACTTATCAAGGACAATGAGAAGTGAACGGCCAAGTTAAAGGAGATTATTTCTAGACTCACAGACTTGATTGCCAATGATTTGGATTTTTCAAGACAACAGAACCAGTTTAACAGTGTTTTTGGTTTTGCTGAGAATAAATTAAAACAATCCAAGGCCAGGAAAGACATAAAAACATGTGCAAGAATTGCACAAAACTGCATAAACCACAATAGTGGGATCACAGTTATAACGTCCCTTTGACCAAATAGTTTTATTGACATGTTTCAACTCTATGGAACCAGAATTAGCCAGATACCTGCATTGTCTACAATGTCCGCATGCGTAAGTACCCAGTAAACATGAACATTCTACACTACTAGTAGACTTGTCTTTTTCTAAAATTGTTTTCAAACTTACTACTTTCTTAAAGTGAATAATGGTTTGTCACCTAAAATCTTAGCTAAGTCAGAGCTGCCCAATATAGCCTTCCAATTGTCAACTAAAATGTGTCTAATGATACATATATCATTAGAAATAGGAATAGGAAAGGCTAATCTGTATCTGTTGTTAATGTCATTGAGTTGTAAATTAGAACTTAACCAACCTTGTGCGAATAAAATTGGCTTAGCCGCACTGGAACGCAAGTTATTCCACTTTTGTGGTTTATGCAGCTTTGTGCAATTCTTGCACTTGTTTTTATATAGGAAAGAGTATCAGGACCCTAAGCAGGAGGGTCTATGAACATGTTCTTGTGGTTAAGAACAAAGATATGACCAATGCATTAGTTAGACATGCTGCTGTGGGTGAGAATTTTAAAAAATGTTCTTTCTTTGTTGTGGACAATGTTGTTCCTAATCTTTTTAGTGGTGATTACAGAACTGTTTTAGAATGTAAGGAAAGCAAATGGCAAATGTTATTGGAGGCTGATAACTTTCCTGGTCTCAATGTGACTGTTAGTATTAAGTGCTTCTTACAAATGCAAAGATTTTAAGGGACACTTGTCCTTATTATTGTGTGTTTTTTATACATCTTTAAAATGTTTTTGATTATTGTATGCATTTAATTCATGTTTCATTGGAGAAAGTAGTCATGTGTTTTTTTATACATGTATAAAATGGGTGGTTGTGTAAGGTGTTTTACATTTTCTGATGAAGTCCATAGTTAATTAAAGTGAACAAAAACACTAATTGTTTATTTATTTATTTTATTTATTTATTTATTGCATTTGTTTACCGGGAAAGTCCGCTGGGCCTAAAAGAGGCCAGTTTCAGTGGAGGCCTTGGGAGAAAAGCTCCGAAAAGAACATAGATGGAGAAAAAAAAATGAAACATTAATTAGGACAGAAGTAGAAACAGTGTTACACATAGTGGTTACAGTAATATATATACAGAATATATACATACGTCAGGAATTTAGTTGGTTTGATTACAGTAACATATACAGAATATATACATAAAAGCAAGAATTTAGTTGGTTGCCAGATGATTTCAGAGTGGTAAAAACGGAGATAAATTAATCAACATTATTGTACCAGTGTCAGTAAGTGATGAAAGAAAAAAATAATAAATATGGAGAAAGTATCATCAGTCACTAGTAGTAAAAAGCAAAGGAATTTAGTTATAATATAAGGAGAAGAAAGTGGTTTGAAGGTGGTGGTGCTGCCCGTGTTTCTTATAGAAGGAGGAAGTAAGTTCCATAGTTCGGCGATGGTGAAAAAGTAGAGCAGTTGACCAGCTGGTAAGGTGGGCTTTTCTACTTTTAAAAGTAGATGATTTTGAGATCTTAGTTGCCTGCTGGGTTGGTATTTGGCAATTAGAGTTGAGAGAGCAGGACAGTCTGTGGGTCTGTAGATTATTTTGTGTGCTGTAGTTAGCTGGGTGAATGAAAGATGGTGGGGGAGTTACAACCAGCCTAATTGTTTCAGTGAGTTACAGTGGTGGGACGAGAATTTGGCCTTGGTGGCAAATTTGGCTATTCTGTTGTAACACATATCAAGTGTGGAGTTTGTAGAATTTTGGATATTAGTGAAGAGAGGGGCACTGTAAAGGAGAGAAGGTAATAAAAATGTAGTTGCAAGGGTCTGTCTAGTAGAGAGGCTAAGAAAGTGTTGGCGCCTGTACAGCATACTGAGCTTTTGGTGTGTCCTTTTGATGTTACTGTTTATGTGTAGGTCAAAGTTTAGGTTTTCATCTATAATAATGCCTAGTAATTTAGTGTGTGGGACAACTTCTATAGTGGTATTGTCTTGGGCTTATATACTGAAGAGTTTTTTTACCTAGGAGAGTTTGAGTCCGGCTCTTTCTTGGTTGCTTGGTGGTGTATTTTTGGTTGTTACTTTGTCTTTTGGAGTATAGTTTGGAATTCTTTTTTTTTTTACAAAATGCTAAACCATGCTGTCATAAGATGTGTCATGTACATGTATGGTGTCTATGAAATCTGTTTACTGTATGTATTGGGATATCATGGCTATTTTTGTAGGAAAAAGCGGTACATTTTTTAACTGTAGGTGATCATCGGTTATACTACAAATCATAAAGGCCCATGGAAGAGGTGTTCTAGTATACCGATTCTGTAAATTCTCTGAGACTATTTCTTGCCCCTTGAAGTCCCAGTTTTCCAATTGTTTCAAATTAAGTAATGGTTTATAACATAGACTCATTTTAAAAGTTCCCATAATAATTCATGCAAATATACTTACAGAAATTAAACCCAAAATGGCAACAATATAGATTTTGAGTTAGTGTGATACAGAAATTTTATAAGTGCATTTGAAAAAAAAATAAGGCCGTGAAATTTTACAAAAGGGCAGAGGTTATTGCTGCTGGCTTACAGCTCTTAACTCTCCCAGGTGAGGTGCCTTATGTGTGAAGTCTGGTTTTACTCAGAGCCGGATCCAGCACTAGGTACTCATTCCTGTGTGTGTCTGCTTTTGGATGAGATGACTACGATCTTGTGTATATTTGCCACCTTTTGCAATACTGCCAGTTTACCAACTTTTTTTTTTTTTTTTTTTTTTTTTTTTTTATGTAACACAGGCAATTAATTCTTCAAGGGCAGCAGACACTGAACTTGTAGATGAAACAATGAAATATAAAGTTGCTTGTTAGCAGCAACCTCTTCAATTGTTACAGATCTCTTTAATGTGGAATTATTCAGATGACTTTTACTTCTACAGAAATTGTGCATATTGACTGATATTGGTGGATTGTAATGACAGAAGTTTAAGTGGCATTTTATGGTTGAAATTTTCTGAAATGGGTAGTTTTGTCATTATTGGTTTATGCATTTTGTTTCATTGCTTACTGGAAAAATGTTAAAAACTACCAATTTAAAACGCATTCTGACAAGTGCTGCTGTACTATACAAGGAATATAATTTAATACAATCAGGAAGGTGAATCAAAGAACACATTCATTTATGCATGGTAATGTCTGCAAGGGGCCTACGGTCTGAAAACAGACCAAAGGTAAACTTTATCCGCCACTGGCCAGATGCATTTTCTTTCAATGTGGGTTTCAATGCCATTTCAATGAATGTGAGTTTCAAGGATAGAGAAGTTTACTGTTCATGTTAAGTCTGTTTTCATTGTGAGAGTGTATTGTTAGTTTCAAAAATGGCCAACAGTGTTTGTGCTATAAAATTTGAAACAAAAGGTTTAAATTAAATCCAAATATCTGTAATCATTGTAAAAGTTGTTGTGTCTTTCGGCTTTTCCCGGTTAGGGGTTGCCACAGCGGAACTACGGTCTGCTAATGATTGGCAGTAGATTTTTACGTGCCGAGTTACAGCTCTGACGCACAACCTTCAACGAAGGTACGCCCATTCATGCATGTCTCCACACAGAAGACGCTCTAGCTGAGAATCAAACAGGACAACGTCTTACTGTGAGGCGACAACGCTACCGCAGCACCACCACCGCAACACCAACAACAACAACATTGTAAAAGTAAAGAAGAAAATAGTCTGCACACTGACAGGTGTGAACAGTGTTTACGCTAACTGTGGGGACATAGCCAAGTAATGGGACACTGCAATGGCTGCAGTGGGGGGCATATCTGAACAGTGTTTACGCTAACTGTGGGGACATAGCCAAGTAATAGGACACTGCAATGGCTGCAGTGGGGGGCATATCTATTACCCTTTGACTATAATCCAGCTCTGGTTGTGTCTGCGTATATTTTTGCTGGCTGTTGTAGGTTTTTTTGTACCTGCTAATGGTATAGAGTCTGTGTATATTTTTGCTGGCTGTTGTAGTTTTTTTTTGTACCTGCTAATGATATAGAGTTAGGTGAACTCTCAGTCCTGTAAATTGTGTGTTCTAAAGGCATACAATCAGGTGATTAACAATCCTCTAAATTCCCTGCAGGTTAATGGTGTGGTATGTGAGTGAGTGTCTGCATGTATCCTTTAACAGGCCACTGTCTCATCTGGGACTGTTTTTCTGGCACAAGTCCATTGCATACTAGGACTATGATAGGCTCCAGTTTCTGGTCGACCCTATGTAAGATAATGTGGACATGGACAACTGAATGAATGAATGAACGAATGAATGAATGTGGAGATTTTGTGGTAAGTGTAACTCCAGTGATGGCAGATGAGTAATTTTGAGTAAAATGAACACTGATGCATTATGCTACATAGAAATGAACTCCAGGGTTCCTGAAAAGATATCAAAAAGAGAGAGAACAGAGGCAAACATATAATTGTGTTTAACATAAACTAAAACAGAAGCAGACATATAATGTAGTCGAAGGGGAACTCTAAAAATAAATGAATGTTATTTCAGAAATATTCTGCTCTGAATGACATTTAGAATAGTGGTATACAATTTCTAAAGGGAAAGGCCACAGTTGCACAGTGATAAAAATAATGAAATCATTTTTTCATGACATTTTTAAAATTATAATAAATTTGTTATGTTTGTTATTAATTTTGTAGACTGGGAAATGTACACTGCCTCTAACTCATAGGCACAACATGCCATGGACTTTATCACACAAACATCCTGCACCAGATAGTGTGCTCTCCAATCAGAGGATCAAACATAATGGACACAGTACTCACCAACATGGGAGAATGTTGCAACCCCTTCATCTGATGTCATATCCTCATTAGTGAGGTCATACCACAAAGCTGTCTCTCTCAAAATAAAAATCAACCCGGAAAACCCATCAAAACCCATAACAGTTAGCAACTATTCTAAAGCAAACTAAAATTACAGTTTGTCAAAATTCACAGGCACATAGTCCCGAAGGGCTTGCGCCAGTGGCGCTTCCCAGCAGGGATTATTAGGAATTCTGAATTCCATAAAGAACTTTTATGTTTATTTGACAAACAAGGTTTCGATTTCATGGAATCCCTAATCAAATTTTATTCATTTGAAATAAGCTCATTACAAGAAGAGCTTATTAATCTTGAATCTGCCTTAAAACAGCATGCTGACTTTGTAAGATATAAGTACGATTTCCAGAGGGTATTGTCTAGCATTGAAAGTTCTATCAACAAAATGGTTAATAATAAGAAACGCAAAATTGATAGAGACATGTTGGACTATAATAATAATAAAGCCTATCCCCCACCCCCATTGGGTCAAGTAGCAGCATGGAGATTACAAGATGTGGAACCTAGTAATTCAGTAAATTTGGATGGGGGTGAGAACACTGAAAATAATATTGGACAAGGAGAATCAGTAACCGTTCGCAGAAGCGAACGCTTACGTAACAATGGTGCAAACAATAATCAAACAGCCCAAAATATGAACAACAATGCTCAATCTGATGAAAGAGATGAGTCCTTTGATGAAAACAACCAGGGTTTTCACAGGGGAAACACCACTCGAAATGCGTCCTCGAACAGCAACTTTCGTGGACGGAATCAGAGAAAGAAGAGGGGGAACCAGCGGAGACGCTGATTGAAAATACATCGGACCCCAACAGCTTAACATTTGGGACAAATAGACCAACAATTCTGTGTAACTTAAGTGGTGACTTTAAAATTTATAATTACACAGTCTTAACAGTGGACAATAATATTATTGAGTTTTTTGCTAAGGGTCTTTCTTTTGTCCCAGACAAGAAGTGTAACCTAGTGAAAACTATAGTGGACTTAAAATTGTACGTCCGCAAATTAAATCTAGCATTGTTATTAGGCAATACTCCGTCACTTCTTAGTTGCCATAAGGTTTCTAGTGTTTTCAATCCCCCTCTTAGCAACACTTTGCAGCTCTTCGAGAAAATGTGCGAGCTAGATTTAAGAACTATAAATAACAGTCAACATTTTGTGTCAGGAAGAAGGCAACAAAAGAAATTGAATGTTAACCATGATGAATTGACATTCATCTAGTTGCTCAATGAATGCCAAATTTGTGTGATGGCCCCTGATAAGGGCGGTGGTTTGATCATGATGGATAGTTGTGAATATGAAAACAAGATGCTTGAGTACTTGAATTCAGGTCCGTATACGGTCTCAAGCATCAATGAGATAAATATAGCAAACAAAAAAATTAAACAATTTTATGATGATCTATTTTTAGAAGGTACTATTGATCATGATACACTAGAATATCTCATTATGCCAGCTCCTAGAATTCCCACTCTTTTTGGAACCCCAAAAATTCACAAGAACTTGGCCGATCCACCGTTTAGACCTATAGTAGATGGGAGGGGATCTGTTACATATGCTGCAGCAAAATTGGTTGATAGCATGTTAAAACCATTGTTAAAGAATGAAGCGCAAATTTGCAAGGATTCCTGGGAATTTTTACAAAACATCAATAGGATTCCCTTTGACCCCAAATTCATTTTTTTGACAGTTGATATAAAAGATTTATATACTGTTATCCCACACGAGTTGGGCATCCAGTGGACAATTGAATTTATGCTCCGCAAGGGAGCATCTAAGGAAAATATGTATTTGGTCGAAACACTGTTAGATATTATTCTCAAAAACAATTTCCTTGTTTTTGGGGATAATTTTTATATCCAAACCAGTGGGATAGCAATGGGTTCACCTTGTGGCTGCACGTTTGCTAACAGTGTACTAGCCACTTGGGAGTTCCAATTTTTGTTCCAAAATGAATTTTACCAACAACATGTATCTTGGTACACTAGGTACCAAGATGACATGTTTTTCTTATGGAATGGTCCTTTAGAAGCAATTCCCAGTTTTATTGAAACACTATCTGGGATGACACACTTTTTGGAATTTACTAACATGATAAATCCAAATGAGATAACATTTCTTGATGTCAGAATTAGTAAGGATGTTGAGTTAAAGAGATTTAAGTCAACCATATTCAGGAAAAGTACTTTTTCGAATACATATCTACATTTCTCTAGCTCTCACCCTTTACATCAGAAAAAAAGTGTTGTCAAAGGTCAATTTGTTCGAGCAGCTCGAATGGTCTCCGATGTAGGTGATTTCATAAGTGAATGTAATAAAATTCACAACATGTTTTTGGCACGTGGGTACCCTCCAAAATTTGTTGAAGATTTGAGGAATGAAGTGTACATCAAAAGAGAATCAGGTCATTTTAAACCACTTCTTGGGGGAGGTAACATGACCACTAAAACAGTAATAGAAAATAATAATAACTTTAGAATATCCTTTCTGTTCACCTTTTGCAGTGACGCCAATGCAATTTCAAGCATCATTCGAAAAAATTGGAAAATAATTTTGGATGACCATCAACTAGTTGGTAGGGTAGGTGATAAGCCTATCATCACTTATAGGAGAGGCCAAAATTTGAAACAATTGCTAGAGTTGAGAAAACAAAAACCTAATCATAGGAATGCAGGTATGAGAAAATGTGGGTGTTGTCAATTTTGTAAACATGTGTATGTTGGAAACAACATCTTGTTAGCGGGAAAAGAATACTGCATAAATGGTACATTCAATTGTTGTTCTAGTAGAGTGGTCTATGTGGCAGTTTGTAAAAAATGCCCAGCCTTTTATATAGGCAAAACTGATAGACCACTCAAAAAAAGAACATATGAACATCTGTATGCTATAGCAAAAAGCGATTTGAATAACGCATTAGCTAAACATATCATAGTACATGAGGATCATGCTTTTTTGTTTTCAGTGGTTCAACAGCTATCACCAGATGTGAGGGGGGGGTCCATGGCAGATCATCTTAGAACAACAGGAAGCATACTGGCAGATTCGTACAGCTTCATATACAGTGCCAGGTTTGAACGAAGTACTGTCTTTAAAATGTTTTCTTAGATTGCTGGCCTTAGATAGATAATTATAGTTATTTGAATTATAATATATTCACATTTATTTATGGGCCTTTTTACACTTAAAAGTTGTTTTTTTGATGATCTATAGTAGTTGGTATTTGTGAAGTGTTCTCAGTTTTACACATTTTATATCGTGTATTGTTCGTTTTTAAAAAAAAACAGTTTGTGTTTACATCCTATAACACATTTTAATTTATAGGGACAGTAATATAGCTATAGGATGTTTATATTTATTTAGTAGCACAAATGATGATAAAAATCTCATAGATTGACATATAGAGTTCATGTGTATTTATTTTCCAATTTATTGAGATGGTTTTTTGCTAGGCTGCTGCTGTTATGCTTGGTAGTGTTTTTCTAATAATGTTTTTCTAATAATGTTTTTTCTAATAATGTTTTTTAACATTGCGTTCTAGCATTGGTTAAATATTTAATAATATTTTTTAAAATTGATAACATTAATTTCTTAATACTGTAAGCATTATGTGGGGTTATATGTTTTAGCTAAAACTTAAGTAATTAGTTAATTGGGAACAGTGTGATCGTGATGTCATCACTTTGCATATTATTTAAAGGCATTGCATTTTATCAGACTTGTATATTATTGGTCTGAAGAAGGTGGGGAAGGCTTCCCTACCGAAAGCGCTTACTTTAAACATATAATTGTGTTTAACATAAACTAAAATTTAAGTAGGACACATTTCTTAAGAAAACAGAAGCAGACATATAATGTAGTCAAAGGGGAACTCTAAAAATAAATGAATGGAAATATTCTGCTCTGAATTACATTTAGAATAGTGGTATACAATTTCTAAAGGGAAAGGCCACAGTTGCACAGTGATAAAAATAATGAAATCATTTTTTCATGACATTTTTAAAATTATAATAAATTTGTTATGTTTGTTATTAATTTTGTAGACTGGGAAATGTACACTGCCTCTAACTCATAGGCACAACATGCCATGGACTTTATCACACAAACATCCTGCACCAGATAGTGTGCTCTCCAATCAGAGGATCAAACATAATGGACACAGTACTCACCAACATGGGAGAATGTTGCAACCCCTTCATCTGATGTCATATCCTCATTAGTGAGGTCATACCACAAAGCTGTCTCTCTCAAAATAAAAATCAACCCGGAAAACCCATCAAAACCCATAACAGTTATCAACTATTCTAAAGCAAACTAAAATTACAGTTTGTCAAAATTCACAGCTCCTTCAACCCCCAAGAACACAGTTACCTATGCAGAATTCAAAAACCTGTAAAAACATGTAAAGGGCTGCACTGAGGCTGCCATACCTATCAGAAGTAAGCCCAGATGTAACACCAAAAACAAACCACACCGGTGGAATCTTTACCTTAAGAAACTATAAAACAAAAGAAAAAAGTCATGAACAAAATCAGAAAGAGCAGCTCTCATAGAGGCAAGAGCTCTCTGATTTAACTAAACAAGAAACTAAGAGGTCTAATAAAGTCCAATAGGAAAGCCTTCCAAGCTAATGACAAGGTCTTCTTCAGCTATGTTCAGGAACCTTAAAAGTAGCACACAGCAGTGTACAAACAGATGGTAAATGGTACAACATTCACTGACCAGGGTGACATAGCAAATTTTCAAGTTGATTAAGCTCTAACTTCACCCCCCACTCTACCATAAACCCTTTGAAATTACTTCTAGCATATCTCCTCCCCCCAGACTATCAACAGGGAGCAGGTCCTGGTGGCCCTCTCTAATAGCCATAAACACTGTTTCAGTGGACCCAGGCAATATCCATTTTTGTCTCCTAAATAGCTTAAAACAAGACATGGCAGAACCGCTTGTGGCATTGTTCAACTACAGCCTCAAAACAGGTTACATGTCAGGTGAAGGGAGGGCTGCAATGGTAATCCCTTTTCATAAGGGTAGACCATCAACCAGTCCTGAGAATTACAGACCCATCCATCTCTCACGTCTGATATGCGAAGCCATGGAACAAATTATCATGGAAATGAATAACAAGGATGTAGGCAATGTACAGACACTGGACTCATCCCAGTTTGGCTTTGCTAAAGGAAGTTCTTGCCTAATCAACCTGGAAAAATTATTTGAGAGGGTCACCAAGGCTATAGATGAGGGGAAAATGGTGCATATCGCCTACCTTGATCTGGTCAAGGCATTTGATACAATACCCCAGTCAGTTATTGCTGACAAACTCTCAGAACTAGGCATAAATTCCTACATAACTTGCTGGATTTCTGACTGGCTCAAAAATAGGACCCAAGAAGTCAGGAACTGTGAAATCACCTCCACTAGGAGACCAGTCACCAGCGGAGTACCTCAGGGCTTGTCTGTTCTCTTTGGCATCCACTTCTCAAGGGTAATAGCTAATGCCAAAGGCATCTGGCTCACCAAGTTTGCAGATGACTGTAAATTGGGAGCTGTCATAGATTCCACCCATGACAGCAACATTCTACATAAACCTATGATTGGTGCCAAAGCCACAGATTAAAACTAAACATGAGTAAATGCATTATGATGCCCTTTAGGAAATTGTCCACCCAAGCTAGTTACTCCATTGATAAAACACTGCTAAGAGTATCTGATCAGGGAAAACATGTAGACAGTAATCTGGCCTTTGACCAACATGTAGCTAAGATAGTAAGAAAGTCATTCTATGCTGACCAACTCATAAGCAAGGGTATGGCGTCCAGGTCCAATAAAGTTATAGTATCACTCTTCTCAGCCTCTGTCACGCCCATGATACTCAGTCTCCTACAGGTTACTGAATGGAGAGCTATGCCTGGCATATAAGGCATCCTCAGGTCCAGTTCTGATGAATCTCTTGCACATCAACAAAACCAACTGTGCCAGAAACACTCGATCCATGGACCTGAACCTTGCCTGTAACATAACTAGAACTTGCTGGAGAGACTATGTGTCTCAAAGGATCCCTGCACTATGAAATAAGCTCCTGATCCACATGAAGCAGAGGTCATCCCTGACCCTATTCAAAAGAAACCTTGATCATTGGATGGGAAATAACAAATTCATCCCTGGTCTGGCCCCCATGTGCCCGATGGACAGAGGTTGACGGTAGGTAAATTAATCCCCAACTAACATACCCCCATATGGTACTTCTTTACTATCATACCCCACCATATAAACACCCAAGGTATTTTGGAATAAAACTGAATTAGGTTGCACAGCTAGGCTTGTAAAGAACCTGGTGGAAGTTAGCCTAGTACCTATGAACCTATGAAGTCCTAATAGGCATTCATCTATATCTCTTGTATATATTCAAAGTAAGCAGAACTGAAGCAGAACTCAAAGCAATTTAAACAATTAATAAAACTAAAAATGAATTAAAAACATTAGTCTCAGTGTAGCTTTTGTGGGTAAACAGTTTGCTGTAAGATTCCTATTACTATCCCTAATTAATCCTCCATTTAATGATTTTTCAGTCTACCCAATTCAAGTAATGATATTCTTGACAAAATAGAAAAATAAAATAGCATATGAAGCATCAACACAAATCTATAATGAATCCAAATATGAGACACTCTGTCAGTTGAAGGCTGAGACAAAGGCAATTATTTTAATAAAGAGATAGACATGATAAGCTACTAAGTAAATGGAACAAGAGAATAAGGTACGTGTGTTCGCGTGTGTGTCTGTGTATGTGTGTGTGTGTGCGTGTGTGTATGTTTGTGTCTGTGTGTGTGTGTGTGTGTGTGTGTGTGTGTGTTTGTGTCTGTGTGTGTGTGTGTTTGTGTGCACGTGTGCGCACGTGCGTGTGTGTCTGTGTGTGTGTGCGTGTGTTTGTGTGTGTGTGTCTGTGTGCATTCGTGTGTGTGTGTGTGTGTGTGTGTGTGTGTGTGTGTGTGTGTGTGTGTGTGTGTGTGTGTCTGCATGCCTGTATGTGTGTGAGCATCTCTGCGGGTTTGTGTGTATGCATAGTCAGGATTTCACATGCTGGTCATCAACAAGTTCTTTGAAGGAGTCCTGAAAGCTTGCACTCTGCAGTGGAACAGAGGCTGGAGAAATAAATAACTCATAATTGCTGAACAGGAGGCTAAGTCTTATTTGAGACAACTAAAACACTTTTTTGAGATGATATCACCTGCATGGATGTCCATGATAATTATTTAGAGAGATGGTTGTAATTTGTCTTTAATTCAAAAGTAACACTGCTATTTTAATTTGTATGTAATTATTAATAGTCACCTCTTACAGGAAAGACCAAAGACATTTTAATTTTGTTTATATCCAAAAATTTCATTTTATATGTTCTTGCCTTTAACCTGTCAACTGTTTCCCTATCTGCTTACTCAGATATACTATCTTCCAGGCAGCCATAGATTAATAGAAAGGTTTAAAGGTTCATAGATTAGTACTAGGCTAAAAGCCCTTATGGACCATTTTAAGCCCAGGCAATTATCCCATGTGAAAATTAAACCCTGCACCTTAGGTCTCTAAGGTAAATACTTTAACCATTATGCCAACCTCCCATAAAGATAATCCCCTTCGCAGCTCAGTGGCATTAACATAGTGCTCTTAGCTGAAAGCTGACAGGATTGTCTTCATTCCAGTGGTTTCACCTTTGGACCAGGCTACCTGAATTTAAGGGTATGCACAAACTGACTCCTGGCTGGAGAACTATATGAAAGTGAGGTGAGGGCCTTGTCCACAGATGGTCTGCAGTACTGCCCTACAGAACGTGCCCAGCCCAAGCAAGAGTAAGTGTGCTACTTTACAAGCATTTGCATGCCTGGCTAAGTGTGCTTTGATGTCTATACTCCACTGGACATCAGTAAAGCAATGGGCTGAGACAACTCTTCCTTCAGGATAGAAGAGACAATGGCAGCCACTTACATTCACCAACCCTGGCTGACTCCTCCTGCAACACTTGCATTGCTAACAGAGGGTTCCTATCACGTCATCGAACTTTTACAAGTTCGAACCACATTTGGTCAAGACCATATGTTCAAATTTGTAAAAGTTCAAGCTTTTGAATGAAAATCTCCATAGGCGGAGGTTTTCATTCACTTCAATGTGGTGCAATCTCAGAGTTGGTATATTTAAGTAGCTGGGGGTGTGGGGGGTGCAGGAGGGCTTGCTCCCTGCTTACAACAGTTTATTTTGTTGTCCGTTGTTTTTTTTTTTTTAGGTAGTTGAAGTTATGTAACTTTGAACATAATGGTTCACCCATTAGGTGTTCGAAGTTAAGTAACTTCGACTATGTGATATAGACCCACTAACAGATCATGGGTTTTGAGGTCACAGATATGGATTTATCCCACTGTGCCATGAAGATGGCAGAATTGAAGAATTCATTTGCAGTGTACTCAAAATAGTACCTGAGTAACTGCATTGGGGGATTGCTTGACAATAAAACAGGCTACCTTCTCAAACCCCTAAACCCACCTCTATAGACAGTGCTGTAACCTGTCCAAATTCAGTGCAGAAACTTTTAACTACCAACTCTCCCTGATCAACTGGTCTCACCTGTATAGCCTTCCTCTAAATTATGTCATTTTTGAATTTAACAAAATTGTCCTTAACTTACTAAATGCCCTAGCTCACATTAGGACAATTAGGATCAAACCAAGCCCCACCCTGTGGCTCTCCAAAGATACCCTTTTCACCATGAAACTTAGAGACAATACCTGGAAAAAATGGTCTAAGTCAAAATCTCCTTCTCTCCTCCTTAAATATAAAGAACTCAGAAACATCACTAAAAATCTTATTATTCAGGATAAAACAAAATTCTATCAAGAAACCTAGTCCACCCAGTTTTCTAATCAAAAAAAAATTCTGGCACACTATGAACAGTATACTCCATCCCTGTAAATCCTCTACCCCAACCCCTTCCCTGACAAAACCCATCTTGAAACTGTTACTTTTCTAAATAACTACTTTATTGACTCTATCAGAAAACTAACCCCCCAGACTACAGTCAAAAACTACCTTTAACCCCACTACCCCCCCAGACTACAGTCAAAAACTACCTTTAACCCTACTACCCCCCCAGACTACAGTCAAAAACTACCTTTAACCCCCTCAACCACCCAGCCCCAGTCAGCCTTCTTCCTGAAACCTGTTTCCACTGCCGATATCAAATCCCTTCCTCTAAAACTGAAATCTTGCTCACCTTCTTTTGACAACCTACCTGCACAGTTTCTTAAACATGCCAACTCTATAGCATATCCCATCTCAATTCTTATTAACCATTCTGTCAAAGAATCCTCATTCCCTGAGATCTGGAAATCATTCTATATTATTCCACTTCACAAGGGAGGTAATTGCACTGATCCTACCAATTATCGACCCATAGTCATCCTTTCCACTCTCTCAAAAATTCTCGAGAAATGCATTCATAGGCAACTTATGTCCTATTTACTTCATGAAAACCTCCTTACCCCCTCTCAGCACAGATTTAGACTTTACCACAGCACATCTACAGCCCTGCTATCTTTTACCCAGACTGTAGAAGAAGCAAGGGATAACAATAAATTTGTATCATGTATGTTCCTTGACCTCTCTAAAGCTTTCAACCCTAAACTCCTCTCTGAACCTAACCTCTCCACCTCCACTATCCCCTGGTTCTCGAGCTATCTCAACAACCGACATTAGTCTGTTAAAAAGCAGACTTCCTACTCACCTTTCTTACCTATCCAAACTGGTGCCCCCAAGGATCCATCCTTGGCCGCCTTCTCTTTAATATTTTCACTAACAATCTTCACTCTGTCTGTACCTCATCTTCACTAATCCAATACGGGGATGATTCTACCCTTATCACCTCTCTGACAACCCCACTGCCCTGCACTCTCTTACGCAGATTTCCTTTAATATCATCGCACACTGGCTAACTGACAACCAACAAATCCTTAACCCAAAGAAAACCAAACTCCTCCTTTTCCTCCCAAAATCGTTATTCCATCTTAAAATGTCTTTCAGTGTCACTTCTCTTGACAACACCGATATCTATGCAGACTCCACTACAAAACTTCTAGGAATCACTATTGACGACCAACTGAAATTTGAGCATCACATCCTACAGTCCATCAATAAGATCAATCAAAAACTAGGTTTGCTATATAGACACAAAAAATTCTTAACTAACACCACTAGGACCTCACTTGCCCAGCCTATCTTCTCCCCTGCCTATGCTACACTTTCCTTATATTCACACACATCGAAGCAAATCTCCTAACCAAACTAGAACAAACTTACAACCAGATAACTAGATTTGCCTGTAATCTCCCCTACAAATCCCATCACTGCCTTGGACTAAAACACTTCAATGACTCGAGTTGCCACAACTACTCTAACTTTCACAGCTACAAATTGCACATTCTCTTTTCTACAAACCTGAAAACTGCCCCTCCCTGTCCACCCTCCTATCCCTCTACAAACCTGCACGATCTCTCCATACCACTGACCAAGCACTACTGAACACCTACAAGTCCAAGAAAACTATTGGCATGTTACTTTATAAATGCTCCATATCTCAAATCTGAAACAGTTCCCTTCATACATTATATATACTTACAATCCTGTGAATCCATAGCTACACCACTGAGCACTCTTAATAACTAAACTTTCCTCCCACTTTGCCCCCCTATTTTACTTATTTCCCTGGCCACCCCAACTCTTTCCTGTTCATTTCCTTCTCTCCACTCTAGCTTTACCATGTCTCCTTCCACCCCACCCCCTATAACTGACACAACGGACACTCTTTGCTATTTTGTCCCTTCAATTATTTCTTAAACCTTCTCTGCACTCCACTTACTATTCTTCCATTGTGTTCACCAACTCGACCTCTATCATTTTGTTGTTGTACATGCACAAAATGCATACTTTTAATGATTTCTACATGCCAGTAACGTCGTTACTCACGTCTCTTTATCTTGCCCATTTTAATGTTCCTAAACTTGCAATGTAATATGGTATGGTTATGATATATGTATATTATTTTTTGGCATAATCTTTTTTATCATGTGTTTGTGGAGCTTTCCTCCACAGGTCGCCACTGAAAATGGGCCCCCAGCCCAGTGGACTAACCTGGTTCACAAAGGACAAATAAATAAATAAATATAAATGAAAGGTGTTGATGGCGTTTGTAGGTGAGAGGTTAAAAAAAAATGGGAGATAAGATCCTTGGCTGAAATCAGTGTGTGTGTGTGTGTGTGTGCGTGTGTGCGTGTGTGTGTGTGTGTGTGTGTGTGTGTCTGTGGGTGTGTCTGTCTACATCTATCTATCTTTTAATATCTCTCTCTCTCTCTATCTTATCCATCTATCTCTCTATCTAGCTATATCTATCTGTCTTATGCATCTGTTTGCCATCTATCTGTGTCTTTTTTATCTATCTATCTATCTATCTATCTATCTATCTATCTATCTATCTATCTATCTATCTATCTATCTATCTATCTATCTATCTATCTATCTATCTATCTGTCTGTCTATCTATCTATCTATCTATCTATCTATCTATCTATCTATCTATCTATCTATCTATCTATCTGTCTGTCTATCTAGCTATCTAGCTATCTATCTATCTATCTATCTATCTATCTATCTATCTAGGAGTGGATGTGGTCTTAAATCATCTCAACCCCTGCAAATAAAAGAATGACATGAATTACATCAAGGAGATACTAGTACTTAGGTGGTTCCAAGTTATGAGTGACCTGTGTAAGGTAAGTAAAAATGGATTATGCTAGGCATCATTGTCCCACAGACTCATTAACAGTATCAAAGAATTCATGGAAAGCACCAACGTTACTGAACTCCTTCAAGACTCCTTCATGTACTTGTGTGCTCTAGATATTGTGTTAATGAGGAAATCAGATAACTTGACTAGAGTTCTGTTCCCAATGACATCTTTTAGTGGTGGAAAATAGACAAACAAGAGCTGACCATAACAGGACTAGTATGACATTAGATCTTTTATGCAAGCATTGATTTTCAATAAGAAAATTGATGAATGAAGTAAACATATAGGCAGATATTATTGTATGACTGAGGACAAAAGCATAGTACAGTCATTTTAAAACAATATGGTACCACTGGACTGTAAACCTCTTAACAGTGCTCATAGCTATCTTTTGCAATGATTACAACCATATATTAAAAGTATATGTCATGTTTTATAACTCTATATTAAAAAGTAAAATATTATTTAAAGATGAAACATAAAACTTAATAACAGTCATTATCAAAAACTCAAGAACTTAAAAAGGCGGTTGCAAAAACAGTTTGTAGTAACACTGGCATCTTTTTTATATCTTAAAGTGAACAGTAAGAGCAGTGAAGGTGGAAGAAATACTGGATGTGACAAAGCACTGATTCCTATTTTCTGGTAACTGTATCTATTAAAGATTGATCTTAGAAAAAAATCATTCATTATAGCAATCGAGTAGACTGTTTTTGTCTGATACATAGTACGAGTGCAACTTGTTAATTATCCATCCACGACCTTTTTTTTCATAGGTTCATAGGTTAGTACTAGGCTATCAGCCCTAGAGCCTATACAAGCCTAGCCATAACAATTCCCTGGCTATTTCTTCCCATAATATTTGCTTCCCTAGACCCCTGTCTAGCAGGGTGACTGACGTGATCCCCAGGGTGAATTTCCTATCTCCCATCCAATCATCAAGGTTCCTTTTGAAGAGGGTCAAAGAGGCACTCTGCCTGACATGTATGGGCAGTCTATTCCAGAGTCTGGGGAGTCTCTAGGTCAGGAACCTTATCCCTCCAGCAAGTTTTGTTCATTGTGATGACAAGGTTTAGATCCCTGGAGCGTGTGGCTCTAAGGGATTGGGATTTCTTTAAGTGTAGCATGTCCAACAGCTATGGGTTTGACATGGCCTTGTATGTTAAGCAGCGATCACCTCTGAGTAGACGATATGCGACAGAGTATAGCCGGAGTTTTTTTAAACGGTCAGCATAGGGCATCTGTTTTAGGCCTGTGAGTCCTTTAATGAGGTATTTCTGCGGCCTTTCCAGTTATTGCAGATGTCTTAAGAGGTACATACCAAATGGGGCGTTGTATTCTATAATGGGTCTAATGAGGGATGAGTACAGTGGGACAATGATCTCCTTTGTTCTGGATGAAAAGTCCTTAGTGATGAGGTGTGCCACATAGAAGGATTTCCTGACTGTTGTGGTGATGTGGTTATTAAAGGTGAGACCACTGTCCACCTGTGTCCCTAAGTCTCTTATCACACTTTCAGTGTTTAGTGTACTGCCACCCATGTGATAATTCACGGGTACATGTTTTTTCCCAAAGGGGATAATTATGCATTTATTTCTTGGCATTGAGCTTGAGTCTATGGTTCTGGCACCAAGCATCTGTTTCTGTAAGGCCCTTTTGTAGAATATCCACATCATTTGGAGATTCAGTAATGGCTCCCAGTTTGCAGTCATCTGCAAACTTTGTTACCCAGAGTCCCTTAGTGTTGGCCTGTACTTCAGGGAAGTAGATGCCAAACAAGAGCAGTCCCAGGACTGAAACCTGAGGTACTCCACTTGTCATTTGTCTGGAGTTGGATTTGGAGTCGGCTACTTTTACAGTGTGGGTTCTGTCAGTAAGCCAGTTGGCAACCCATTGAGTGACGTAGGGATTAATGCCCAGCTTAGTAAGTTTATCTATGATTCCAGAGTTGGGGATGGTGTTGAAGGCCTTGGCAAGGTCCAGATAAGCTGTGTGGACCTCCTTACCCTTGTCCACAGCTCTGGAGACTGATTATGTTCAGAGACAAGATCGGCCCTTCACGAACCCAGCTGGGTGGGGTCCAGTGTTTGAAGGTTGCCAATGTCTTTGTTTATAAGTTCCATGATAATACGTTCCATGGCCTTGCAGATCAGGCTCATCAGACTGATGGGGCAGTAGTTCCCAGGATCCAAGGTGGATCCCCCCTTGTGGAGTGGGATAACTGTAGCTGTGCACCACTCAGTGGGCATGAAGCCTGAGGTGAGGCTATGATTCAACATGATACTTAGGTGAGGTGCCAGTTCATTTTGTAGTTCATATAGTACACAGCCCCAGATGTCGTCTGGTCCCATGGATGCTGTATTCTTAGCTTTGGAGAGTGTGTTTTTTACCTGTGTGGCCATTATTACCGAAATTTGGCAATTGTTCGGTATTGAGATGGGCTCTTTAGGAGGTGAGAGAGGGGTGAAGTTGGCACTTAGTCGATCTGCCAGGATATTAGCAATATCCTTGGGATCAGTATATTTAATGCCATTCTGTTGTAGCTCAAAGCAGATCTGAGCATTGCCGTTTAGATTCTTAACATAACTATAGAATGCCTTGTGGTTATCTTTGGAATCTTTGGCAATTTTATTTTCATAACTAGCTTTGGAGGATTTTATGAGGGATCTTGACTTCTTACTGAGGCTGGTAAGGGAGTTTTGTGCATCCTGGGATTTTCCTCTTTTCTGCAACAGTTTCTTCCTTTTGTTGTAAAGTTTGTTTATGGCAGTGGACCACCAAATTGGCTTCCTTTTTTTGGAGGAGAGCGTCTTGGTTCTATTTGGGATGGTATGATTCATGCACGAGTGGATGTGCTCGTACAGTGCCTTAGTGTAGGATTTAGCAGTCGACCATTCAGTTCTCATCTGCATGGGTGCCATGAAGTTTGTCACTTTTGACTTGAGTAGCATGAAGTTGGCTTTGGAGAAGTTTTTTACGGAGGTTTCCTTACTGGTTGGTGGGGGAGGGATCTGAATGTCAAGCGTGATTAGCTTATGGTCAGACCTGACCAATGAAGGGGTGACCATAGGTGTGGACCATCAATTTCCCATGTTGGTAATGATCAGGTCTAGGATATTGGAGCCCCTGGTGGGACTATGGATTAGTTGATCCAGGGCATTGGAATTTATGAAATCCAAGAACTGTTGGGCAAAGGTGTTAGTACACGAGTAGTTTTCCCAGTTAATGGCAGGGTAGTTGAAATCACCCAGTATTAGGGTGTTTGTTTGTATCTTAATATTTTCCAGTATGTTTAGAAAGGTGTAGTGAGAATCTTGGGGCATGGTGGGGGATCTGTAGCAAGCTACAATTTGGGTTGCAGTCTTACCTAGTGTTAGTTGCACCTGAAGAATTTCAGATGCATTGTGTTGGGCAACTCGCCTGGTGGTGTGAATATCCTTGGTGAATATGGACACTCCTCCACCTTTAGTATTTCGGTCCTGGTTTAGTGGCTGAAAGGTGTGGTAAGAGTTGTAGCCTGGTATTGCAGGGATGCACTCTGGATCCTTGAACCAGGTCTCAGTTACTGCACAGATATCGATGTTCTCCATTTTTAGGAGTGCCTCAAGAGAGTGCATTTTGAGGTTTAGACTTCTAGCATTGAAGGTTGGAGTGTCACTTCAACAGCTAGCCCTACCACAGTTGTTTCTCCATACCATGCCCACACATGTGCACCTATGGCCAATTTAGAGTGCCCAGTACACCTATTATATGTCTTTGGAATGTGGGAGGAAACCGGAGACCCCAGAGAAAGCCCACACAGGGAAGACATGCAGACTCCACACAAAAAGCACCCCAGCTGGGAATAGAACCAGACAAATGAGTCAACAATACCGTCTGCTGTATTACTGTTCTAACCTAGTGCAATGATTTATATCTTCTAGCAAAGCCTGTCAGTAGATCCCCTGTGAGTGCTAGTTACATATCAGAAGTTTAACTTCCACTGCAAAATGGTCAACACAGCCATCACAAATGTTCTCTTATATGTTGTTGATATGAATCTGAGAAAAACTAACTTAGTTGATAGTGTCTACAGGTAACAACTAACATTTTCAGCAGTGTATAACTTGGCTACTGAGTGGCCGCTCTTAAACATGGACACTAGTTACTTTGGTTCAGAGACCTGTAGGGTGGACTTTCCTACCAACACAGCATGAGTCAGTGTCAAAGAGCTGTAGGGTGGTCAGAGAGCTGTAGGGTGGACTTACCTACCAACACAGCATGAGTCGGTGTCAAAGAGCTGTAGGGTGGTCAGAGAGCTGTAGGGTGGACTTACCTACCAACACAGCATGAGTCGGTGTCAGAGAGCTGTAGGGTGGTCAGAGAGCTGTAGGGTGGACTTACCTACCAACACAGCATGAGTCGGTGTCAGAGAGCTGTAGGGTGGTCAGAGAGCTGTAGGGTGGACTTACCTACCAACACAGCATGAGTCGGAGTCAGAGAGCTGTAGGGTGGTCAGAGAGCTTTAGGGTGGACTTACCTACCAACACAGCATGAGTCGGTGTCAGAGAGCTGTAGGATGGTCAGAGAGCTGTAGGGTGGTCAGAGAGCTGTAGGGTCACAGCATGAGTCAGTGTCAGAGAGCTGTAGGGTGGTCAGAGAGCTGTAGGGTGGACTTACCTACCAACACAGCATGAGTCAGTGTCAGAGAGCTGTAGGGTGGTCAGAGAGCTGTAGGGTGGTCAGAGAGCTGTAGGGTCACAGCATGAGTCGGTGTCAGAGAGCTGTAGGGTGGTCAGAGAGCTGTAGGGTGGTCAGAGAGCTGTAGGGTCACAGCATGGGTTGGTGTCAGAGAGCTGTAGGGTGGTCAGAGAGCTGTAGGGTCACAGCATGAGTCTGTGTCAGAGAGCTGTAGGGTGGTCAGAGAGCTGTAGGGTGGACTTACCTACCAACACAGCATGAGTTGGTGTCAGAGAGCTGTAGGGTGGTCAGAGAGCTGTAGGGTGGTCAGAAAACTGTAGGGTGGTCAGAGAGCTGTAGGGTCACAGCATGAGTCAGTGTCAGAGAGCTGTAGGGTGGTCAGAGAGCTGTAGGGTCTCAGCATGAGTCGGTGTCAGAGAGTTGTAGAGTGGTCAGAGAGCTGTAGGGTGGTCAGAGAGCTGGAGGGTGGACTTACCTACTAACACTGCATGAGTCGGTGTCAGAGAGCTGTAGGGTGGTCAGAGAGCTGTAGGGTCACAGCATGAGTTGGTGTCAGAGAGCTGTAGGGTGGTCAGAGAGCTGTAGGGTGGTCAGAGAGCTGTAGGGTCACAGCATGAATCAGTGATGCTTTAAAATGCCAGAGACAGCCTGAATGTGAGACACATTGGAAAACACTGATGGATTAATTTGAAGATATTTTGTATCCAGTCCTTTTAATTTCACTTTATAGATGGTTCGGCCATTTATGATAAGTCAGTAGTGGTTGCCACATTCTAAAAGAGTCATATCTGACATAAAACTAATGGAAAGACTAAAGGAACACAGTCAATATGTGCTCAAGGTCCGGTAAATCACTGCTGATCATTAGCAAACCTTTCTGCTTGTGATTTGCAAAAGTCAGAAAAACTTTGCTATTGAATGAGTCAAGCCCCCTGTATGTCCAAAAAAAAGCTATCCTGCTGTTACAACCACATTCCTAGAGTTACCACAGGTTCGGCATATAGGACACATCATTGTCAAAACCTAAATCTCTTAGAGTGGCTCGAATTACCCACCCTATTGCAGTTCAGCCAGCTCATAGTAGCACATAAAGTCCTCAACAAACCTGATAATACACCTGCACTCAAAACATCATTAGCCCCTATAGTAACCTCAGGCTACTTCGATCATCTAACAGACTACTGGTACTAACATTCAAATACAACAACTCAGCTGGGGACGCTCTGTTTGCCAACTCCATTGATTTATAAATATACTAACTTCAAGATCACATCAACTCAAAGAAAGTATAGAAACAGTAGTGTTTGTCACAATTTACTCAAACTCAGATACACGGATGGCATTTAGTTGTGTCAGTCCATGAGTAGCTGGAATAAAAACAGCCAAAAGATAGGAGAAACTGATTTACATTAACCTTATCAGGTTATTTATTTTAAAGTATGCAGAATTCTTTTTTCAGCAAGATTCCTAGTGTCCATAAAGTCTTCAATTTGAACAAGACTGTAACAGTCAGAAAGACTTCAATAAAATCAAACTTAAAGTTTAGCATTAAATAAAGCTAGCAACTCATTGGTAAATTTCAAGGTTAATAAAATTACAAAACTGCAGAAAGAATTGATATAAACTTTAACAAAGCCCTAACAACCAATCAAAAGCTAATAGCTATTATGGCTTTTATGTGCAAAATGTTTAGAAAAAAAATTATATTCATATTAGCAAAACCCTAACAAACAATCAAAAGCAGTTAACAAGTCTGGATTTGATGTGCAAAATGTTTGTGTTCATTTGCATTATGTTCACAACACTGGAGTTCCGCATTGGACAAGCAGAGAACCCCTTATATGCTAAAGTTCACCAACTGGTTGCAGGGGTGGGAAACATAATTGAGGCATATCTAGAGACGGCCAAGAGCAAATTGCTTAAGTGTTCATTGTTTGAATCATAGGATGCTATGGCAGAGAATGCTGTTCACTATTTTCAACAAGAAATCACTGCTGGAGCAATTTTAAGAGTGCATTGACAATGGCTGCTTTGTTTTGGGACATTTCTCTGTTATTAGTAGTTCTGCAAACTTGCAGTTGGTATATATAAGTTTGGTGATTTTGATGGGAATTACTTACAGTTGTTAGTTTTGTTCTTTTGATTTTTCAGGAATTTGTGTTAGGCATTTTGGTTCTGAAGCATCTTCATGTTTGAAGTTTCATAAGAGATCCCATATCTGAATGTACTAAACAATACATCAGAGAAAAGAGAGTTATGATAAAACTTTAGAGGAATTCTTTAGAATTCCACATGTATTTATTTTAAAGTTCCTAACAAAGTGAACTACCATATCCATGTTCTAATATCTAGGTTTTAGCACTGGGCTATTATGCAAAACTGAGAAATCAATACAGTTAAATAGCTAAACTGATGTTTCATTAATTGTTAAAGAAAACGTAATTCTATTATATATGAATAAGGGTTTTAAATAAAATATACAGTAATCTGGGTTTTCAGAGTAGGTATTGAATTTCCATATTCTGGTATACCAAATATTTAATATATTACGCCATAGAAACTTTTTTTCTTTTGCATAAGAAGGAGGTACCTTTAAAAATATTTATTTCTATGTATTTATTTACTGTGTAAATTTATTTATTGTGTAAATAAATGTTTATTAATGGTGCTCTTAAGGTTATTAACAGCAGTTAATGAAAGGAACTCTAATCATAATGTCCCCTTCTAGGTACTGTCCCCTTCTGCTATCAGTGAAAGGGTTTTAACACTAAAGGACATCTCCCTTGTGACTACTACGGAAGGCTATACCACCATATCCCTCTAAGTTAAAAGTCTGCACAAGGTTACTATTCTTAATCCTATAAACTCTATGTCTAACCTAATGCTGAACTGGGTCCATAGTACTGGCAATTAATTCCCCTGAGCTCCCATAAAAAACTTTAAAACTTTACTATAATTGGCTAACACATAGTCGCTAGTAAAAGTACCTCTAAAGACATAAAATAAGTTCTTTACTTACTCCTAAATTGGATTACATTCTGGCTGTGTAACTCTAAAATGGAATAAATCATTTTACATTCAGTAAAATACCTACCTTATCTTGTGATTTGGTTTAGCCCAGCTCCGCTTGCCCTCGCTACGCTCAGGCTCACTCCATGCCCCACCCTGCCCCCAAATCCCACACACTCCTAGTACTGCTCAATTTATAGTACCTAAACCACACCTCCTCCTCACTAGCCAATCAACAGTAATGTGCTAATTAACTGCACTGCCCACTACCAGTGCCAATTTACCTAGTCTTCTCTATACATTTCTGTTCTAAATAATATCAGTATAATACCCCAACCAGTAGCAATGCTAGTATCCAAAATATTCCTACTACCCCTGCTGCTTCTTCCTTATCTCTACACCACCTATGAAATTCAGAACTACCTCGGATTCCGCTACCCTAAATTCCAAACTTCCACCACAAATGTATCAAATAAAAATGAACACTTCATGATCCCCGTATCATCCATCTCTTTAACTCCCAAATGTTACCAACCAAATAGAGCCAGTTACATCAGCCTGAAAACCAGAAACTATCAAAAACGTATAAATAAAATACTGAAACTTATAATGAGTTTACACTACAACCTCACGATGTAGGGAGACATCCACCCTAACCCAGGTCCATCCTCACCTGCTGCAATTAGATCATACCAATAATCCTACTAACACAAATTTGTCAGATAGGCCCCCAAATTAATTCCTAGCCTGTCATCTAAACATCAGAAGCTTAAACAATATGGTCCATAACCTGCATGCCCTCCTAGCAGTTCATTCCCTGGACATATTATGTCTCACAGAAACTTGGTTAAAACCTGCTACTAAGGACAATGAGGTACTACTCCCAGGTTATCAGATATTTAGATTAGACCAGTCCATGAGGAAGGGTGGAGGGTTAGCCATACTCTATAAATCTACCCTAACTGTTACCACAGGCACCCAACAACCTCCCCAGGTTAATAATGCAGAAATTCTTATTTCCAAACTTCAAATCAAGAAAAACAAATGTATGTACATTGCCTGTGTATACATTCCACCAGGTAAGAACATTAGCACCCTAGAAGACATCTTACAATGGATATCTAGTGACGACCCCCAAGAAACCTTTGTTCTAGGAGACTTCAGCATTGATTGGAACACCTGTTCCTCAGATTCTCCTACTACACATGTTAACCTATATGGGTTTACACAGACCATATCCTCCCCCACCAGGATTAGTAAACCCAATAGCAAAGAGAGTACCCTAGATTGGATACTTATCAATGGCCATCCTCAAATGTATGTCAGGGACTCTGCCTGATGACATACGTGACCACTGTCTCACATATATTATAAAGCTTAAGGTGGACAGCCCAAACCAGCCCACCTATAAAACAATAAGAAACAAAAGGAACTTTAACCTCACCAATTTCCAAAATGAGTTCAAGGATTGCAACTGGTTAGTTCTAAAACAACTTCCATTGGATGAAGCAGTAGATCACTTTAATACAAAATTCCTTACCATCCTTGATTCCCATGCACCTCACCGCACTGTTAGAACAAAAACAAATATCACACCATGGCTTTCAAAAGAAACCAAATCCAAAATTATAGTAAGAAACAAAGCCTGAGACACTTGGCATTCAACTAAAGCCCCACTTGACCAACTTAAATATCAACAGCTAAGGAATGACACCAAAAAAATCCATTATTCTAGACAAAACTACTACTGCCAGCTGCAACAGAAATATCATAACAAGCCACAAAAGTTTTGGGCAGGAATAAACAAACTCCTGCACCTAGGCCTAACCTCTAACCCAACCCCCTCAGTGTCTAACCACAAATCTCTGGAAGACATTGCAAATTCCTTCTGTAGCTTCTTCACAGAGACTATCCAGGCTCTAGCTAGCCAACTCACTCCCACCTGCTCTAATTCAGAGACTAATACCCCCAAACCTCTACTCTCCTTTAACTTTCAACCAGTTCCCACTCCACTTATCAAAGCCTTAATTAAGAAACTAAAGCCTACCACCCTAGCTGCTGACCTCATCTCTGCATAGTTTTGCAAAAAGCTGCAGATTCCACTGCATACTCTATCTCAGTCTTGATTAATAGATCTATTTTCGAATGTACCATCCCCTCAGTCTGGAAAATATCCCATGTTATACCCCTCCATAAAGAAGGCAGCTCCTTGAACTATCAAACTTCAGACATAAAGCTATTTTAGCACCACTAGCTAAAATCATGGAGAAATGTGTCCAAAAACAACTTATGCCCCATCTAATTCAGAACAAGCTGCTAGCTGACTCTGAGCACAGCTTTAGGCCATACCATAGTACCACCTCAGCACTCCTCTCTTTCTCTAATGTTATTAACCACCACCGCAACAACATACTATCCTCAGCACTATTTCTTGATCTTTCCAAGGCCTTTGACATGTTCAGTCACCAATTACTCATCCAAACTCTGAAGACCTTCTCATTAGACCACCTTTCTCTCCAATGGTTTCAATCTTACCTGTCTGGAAGACAACAAGCAGTCCTTTGGCAGGGAAAGCTAACAACCCATCTACCCATCACCCTAGGAGTCCCCCAGGGCTCTATTCTAGGACCCCTACTTTTCTCTATCTTTATTAATGACCTCCACTCCATCATCCCAAATGCTACCTGCATTCATTATGCAGATAATTCCACCTTGATCTGCTCTGCCACCTCCCCAACAAATCTTCTGACATTAACCCAGAATACTTTCAATATCATCGAAAATTGGCTTACCAGTCACCATCTGACCTTAAACCCTAACACAACTGCTTCTTTTCTCACCCACTAATAGGTCCTTCCCTCCATTCTTCACCATAAAATCTAATAACAGCACTATCATCTCTACAGAAGCCCAAACCAAACTCCTGGGAGTTATAGTAGACAATAACCTCAAATTTTATTCCCATGTCACTCAAACTATCAAAACTGTTAACAAAAAACTTGGCTCCCTTTACAAGATCAAACCTTTCCTTACTCCTCTTGCAAGAACTGCTATTGCCTGCTCTCACCTACTTTCTACTCTTCTCTATGCCTCTCCCTACTCACCAACTTGAACAAAACCAATATTAACAAGCTATCCTGCTGTTACAACCACATTCCTAGAGTTGCCACAGGTTCGGCATATAGGACACATCATTGTCAAAACCTAAATCTCTTAGAGTGGCTCGAATTACCCACCCTATTGCAGTTCAGCCAGCTTATAGTAGCACATAAAGTTCTCAACAAACCTGATAATACACCTGCACTTAACACATCATTAGCCCCTATAGTAACCTCAGGCTACTTCGATCATCTAACAGACTACTGGTACTAACATTCAAATACAACAACTCAGCTGGGGACGCTCTGTTTGCCAACTCCATTGGCAAAATCGGGAACATAATTCTTGCAGACCTCACCATGGAATCCTCACTTTCTCTATTCAAAACAAGTTTTAAAAAATATTTTAAATCTCACTGGCTATGCCCCTGCCCTAAACCCGACTAGCACCATCTCCACAACTAAACTGCTGTACCATAACTATATTAGTAAATCTACTTATCTTATGGTACAAATGAATGACTGTAAATTTTGTTTGCGAGACCACTGTTGTAACCTGCGTGGGCTAGCTATTTACTATTACTATTACTAAAGAACTTTCTGTTTATTATGTTTTAAGTATTGTCTTGATAACTTTGTGTATTGTGTTTTGGAGCTTTTCTCCCTGGGCCTCCGCTGAAAATGAACATGTATCCAGTCAGACTATCCCGGTCAACAAATGTAAAATAAAATAAATAAAATAAATAAATAAATATCGATTTTTGATTGGTTAGGAGTCATTTCTTTAATCTCTCGGAAGATTTGCAATGTTAGCTACCATTAGCAAGGTTTCCAAGGAACTGTATGCAACCTTTTTTAATGACTTTTGTGCTGAGTTGATGGTTTTAAGATTTATGTTGGATCAGAGCCCTGTTGGGTCCGAGACATCGCAAAGTAGTTGGCTGTGTAGTCTAGTCTTCAAGGCAATTGTTTTTGTGTATCCTCTTTTTAGTTTTCATTTTATATGTACTTATGTACAAAGAGACACATACTGCCCAGATCCATGGCATTTTTCTCAGTTAGTAATAAAAGCATCTAAATATATGCAGTTAACTTAGTCGTCTTGTCACTGCTTAGCCTATTAATATTCCCTCTACTTGTCCGAGTTTCTAGTCTCTTAGCATCTTCTATTACTCATCCTTTTTCAGCAGCCCTTACCTTGTACTTTTCAGATACTCCATTTACTCTTATTTACCATCTGTAAACTCGTTTTGTTTTGCCATGATTCTCCTGGATTCAGCTGCCTAGATTAAGTGTTGGGTAACAATTTTGCTCACTTTCACCCATTTTCTTTTCTTCCTTTTCTTAGTTTCAGTTCACCTGCTGTCCTACACATTGATAGAATGCAATACTTCTAGATATATATTTTCACACTAAATGCATATCCCTTCTGGACATATATTTTCACACTAAATGCATATCCCTTTTGGATATATATTTTCACACTGCATGCATATCCCTTCTGGATATATATTTTCACACTAAATGCATATCCCTTCTGGATATATATTTTCACACTAAATGCATATCCCTTTTGGATATATATTTTCACACTGCATGCATATCCCTTCTGGATATATATTTTCACACTAAATGCATATCCCTTCTGGATATATATTTTCACACTAAATGCATATCCCTTCTGGATATATATTTTCATACTAAATGCATATCCCTTTTGGATATATATTTTCACACTAAATGCATATCCCTTCTAGATATATATTTTCACACTCAATGCATATCCCTTTTGGATATATATTTTCACACCACATGCATATCCCTTCTGGATATATATTTTCACACTAAATGCATATCCCTTTTGGATATATATTTTCACACTGCATGCATATCCCTTTTGGATATATATTTTCACACTAAATGCATATCCCTTCTGGATATATATTTTCACACTAAATGCATATCCCTTTTGGATATATATTTTCACACTGCATGCATATCCCTTCTGGATATATATTTTCACACTACATGCATATCCCTTTTGGATATATATTTTCACACTAAATGCATATCCCTTCTGGATATATATTTTCACACTGCATGCATATCCCTTTTGGATATATATTTTCACACTAAATGCATATCCCTTCTGGATATATATTTTCACACTACATGCATATCCCTTCTGGATATATATTTTCACACTACATGCATATCCCTTCTGGATATATATTTTCACACTGCATGCATATCCCTTCTGGATATATATTTTCACACTACATGCATATCCTTTTTGGATATATATTTTCACACTAAATGCATATCCCTTCTGGATATATATTTTCACACTACATGCATATCCCTTTTGGATATATATTTTCACACTAAATGCATATCCCTTCTGGATATATATTTTCACACTACATGCATATCCCTTTTGGATATATATTTTCACACTAAATGCATATCCCTTTTGGATATATATTTTCACACTGCATGCATATCCCTTCTGGATATATATTTTCACACTAAATGCATATCCCTTCTGGATATATATTTTCACGCTAAATGCATATCCCTTCTGGACATATATTTTCACACTAAATGCATATCCCTTCTGGACATATATTTTCACACTAAATGCATATCCCTTCTGGATATATATTTTCACACTAAATGCATATCCCTTTTGGATATATATTTTCACACTAAATGCATATCCCTTCTGGATATATATTTTCACACTAAATGCATATCCCTTTTGGATATATATTTTCACACTGCATGCATATTCCTTCTGGATATATATTTTCACACTAAATGCATATCCCTTCTGGATATATATTTTCACGCTAAATGCATATCCCTTCTGGACATATATTTTCACACTAAATGCATATCCCTTTTGGATATATATTTTCACGCTAAATGCATATCCCTTCTGGACATATATTTTCACACTAAATGCATATCTCTTCTGGATATATATTTTCACACTAAATGCATATCCCTTCTGGACATATATTTTCACACTAAATGCATATCCCTTCTGGATATATATTTTCACACTAAATGCATATCCCTTCCATTATGAGGTAAGCGGTTGTTTGATTTGCCCTCCTAGGATTACCGTTTGTCTTGTACAATATCTATCGAGCTAGCCTTGCTTGGATCAATCTTCATTAGATGTGACTTCCAAAAGTTTATGTGTGTCTCCCAAAATTCTTCCCACTTTTCCATGTTGTGTCACAAAGGTTCTTTCCCCCTCATGTATCCAGAACATATGGATGATGCTTGTCTGCTGTTCACCACACCTCCAGTATCTGCCATCACTTGCTCCCCTTCTTTCTGTAATGCATCTGCTGTTAAATACCATTAATGAACAGCTGTGGCTGCAGGTCCCAGACCCTACTAGAATTCAGGTTTCTCATGCCAAGTGCCACACCTACTTCCATTCACTCTCACTGTTCCTTCATCCTTTGTTTTGCTCCCTGACATTTCTAATTTGTGTCCCTCTCTTCTCTGCCTGTAGCTCTCCATAACTCAGCCTTCCCCTTTCCTCCCTTTCAGCACTTCCCATTTTACAAATGTTTTCTCTCCTTTTCTGTAATTCCTGTCACCTTCTCTTGATTGTTTTCCATATTTTCTGCAATTTCCTTTCTACCCTGAACTTTCTCCAGCACTATCTTGTGATCACAGCCATTTTGTTTCTTTGATTATTTGTATCCCTGTCCTTATTCTCACTTTTAAAAGTTGACCCACCATTCTCACCCCCTTTTATCACACTTCCAGTTTGAAATCTCCAGGATGATCAGTTTCAGACATACTATTAGCCGCGTGCACTTGAACTGTTCTTCTCCCTAGGATCTTCGCTACCGTCTGCTTTGTAGCAGTAATCCTACCACTTTCAAGAAGTCAGAGCCCTTTATCTGTCCTACTCTCTGCTTCCATCTTTATCTGGCTTTGCCTTTATTGTCATTTATTTATGATGAATGCTCTTATGCATCTACTGAAACATGCCCCCCCCAGTCAGCTGCAATTTTCCCTTGTTATTCTTGATTGCTTACCTTCTTATATGAAAATGTTGCAGGTGTCCTGAATAGTCTTAGGATACTTTCCTGCATGTATCACTGGAATGTGCCTATTTATGGATAACACTTTATAACTACCCATCATCTTCATTATGTTAACCCTATGAGCTAGGTTTGATGCTTTCCACATCCATCATGAAGGCTTCTGATTTCTTTCCCAAAATCCTTATGCTTTTCCATTATTGTTCTGTTAACCATGTTCCATAGCTCTAGGGCTAGCTGTGTTGCCTCAGATATATTTGGGATATCAGTCCCCCCATCATGCTAGGTTATGCCCCCTCACCCTAATATGTAAT